>NC_090729.1:150154858-150157358 GCF_036898095.1 Palaemon carinicauda
TTTCAGTGTGTGTTTGTTTGTAGAAGGGAGATAAAAACCACCCTAATAACACTTGAACTTTATTGCTTCTTAAGCCCTGTCCACACGATCGAGCATGGCCGAAACAGTGATACCAGGCCACATTAGTTAGTGAAAATGAGGGTAGATGACGTCAGAATCGGGAAAACTAAAGGCAGGGATGGCAACACTGTATGATGCTAGATCCCTGTCTGTGGTTTTCCCGCTTCTGACGTCATTAACCCTCATTCTTACTAACTATTGTGGTCTGGTATCACTGTTTGCCCGTCGAGAATGCTCGATCGTGTAGACAGGGCTTTATATTTACAGCTGCAAAGGGAATACTGAAACTCATTAAGATTCTGAGAGAATGTCTGACATGTATTGTTTTCTCCAAGACTTTTCTCTTTCCCAGTCTGGTTGGGAAATTGCTGTTAACTCATATTTTTATGGCGGTCATATATTTAGATTGCATTTACAGTATTTCTCGTTTTCACATTAGGTTTAATTGAATTTTGAACTGCGGTAGCCATTTTTTAGAGTTCCTAATATTTCAAGGTTTTATATATTATATTTCAACTGGAATGATAGTGTAAGGTTTTATTTACAAGGTTTATTTTATTTTTCTTTAACCATGAGATTAAGGACACTAATGCTTGAGTTTATGTTTGGCTATGGCTTTATGTTTTCTAAACGTGTACATATTGAAGTCTATTTTACAAAACCTAGCAACTACCATTACAAATATTTTTTTTTTTTTATTATTATTTTTTTTTTTTTTTTTTATGAAAGGGTAAAACCCTTTCTAAGATTTGAGGAATTGCGAATTTCATATTCACATTGCAGCATGTATAAAATATTGTTCCTTCCTATCGAAAACTACTTCTCAAGACAATATAGGACGGGTAACGAAGAGGTCACTGCACCGCACGTGTATCACACACTCACACTGTAACGGTATTTCGTTTTTTTTTCTTTTGCATTTATCGATATCGCTCTTCCCTCGTACTGATAACCGCTTTAAGCCTGTATGTTCGTGAATTTTTTTTTTTTTTTTTTGCCGTTCTTTCTTGGAACAGATTGTATATGAACTCATGATCCGTTGAAATAAAGTTAGTAGCCTTCACCTCGCCTCTCAGTTGTCACCTCACTGCTCGCTCGCTTTGCAGAACAGTATTTGAAGCTTCCAAAGGCTCTTAAGAAAGAACTGTTTGACCGTTTTGTAGCCTCCCCAAAAGTAGTAGAGTTGATTCCTTGGCAAGGATGGCTCACATGTATGCCATGATTTTGATTATTAAAAAGGCATATTAAATTTTGAAATTTGTTATTTGCCATTTATTTCCTTTTACTCTTTACCGCTTAGGTAGGTCGAATGGAATATACTAAATTCATTCGTATAGCAATATGTTTTATCATAATAATAATAATAATAATAATAATAATAATAATAATAATAATAATAATAATAATTATTATTATTATTATTATTATTATTATTATTATTATTATTATAATAATAATAATAATAATAATAATAATAATAATTATTATTATTATTAATATTATTATTATTATTATTATTATTACTACTACTACTACTATCATAATAATAATAATAATAATAATAATAATAATAATAATAATAATAATTATTATTATTATTATTATTATTATCATTATTATTATTATTATTATTATTATTATTATTATTATTATTATTATTATTATTATTATTATTATTATTATCATCCTCGATGTTCTCTACCGCATAATATTAAGAATAATAGTAAGAAGCAACAATATGTGGAACTATATACAAATATCTTATGTAAGTAACCAGACACATAATTATTATTATCATTATTACTAGACAAGCTACAACCCTAGTTGGAAAAGCAAGGCGCTATAAACCCAAGGGCTCCAACAGGGAAAAATAGCCCATTTAGAAAAAGAAACAAGGAAATAAATAAACGATATAATGGAAAATTAAAATGTTTCTTTTTTACAAATATTAACACCATTTAAACAGATAATTCATATATAACTATAAAAAGACTTGTGTCAGCCTTTTCAACTTAAAAATCATTTGCTACAACTTAGAGCTTTTTGAAGTTCTAGTTGTCATTGGTGTATATGCCCATGAAGATTAGACTAGAGAAACATTTCGGGAATAGTCTGCAGGAACCTGATAAACTTCGGGGAAGTTCCATTTCAGTATATCTCTACGTTACCTAGTATTTCCTCTCACTGGCTCACGATTCAAATGCAAATGTTGAACGAACTGCATTAGTAGGCCTTCTTGGCTCAGGGCCAACTTCCAGGGAGATAATACGTCTCGTGAATTCAGGCTATAAAATTCCTCTAGTGCACGGTTAAGACACATGGATATGTAGCATGAAAGAAATAATAATAATAATAATAATAATAATAATAATAATAATAATAATAATAATAAATTATATATATGTATGTATATATATATATATATATATATATATATATA
>NC_090729.1:150162358-150169858 GCF_036898095.1 Palaemon carinicauda
ACATAAATATCCTCCCCTATCCATGAATTTATTTGCTTGATTCATCTTACGTGAAAAAAAGGCTTTTTCCTATTTCTCCAGGACTACCGGCCATAAGGCCTCCTTCAACTTAAATTTCTTCAGAAAGTCGTGAATGTTGTTTATCCCTAAAGTACAAAAAAAAAAAAAAAAACATTGAAGTTTTCTTCCAGGGTCTCTCGTGCAAGTGGTAATTTTTCAACGACGTCAAGAACTCCATAGGCCTAAGACGTGAACTTGACCCTGAAAAACATCACCAGTCGTTGTCAGATCTGAGTGGACGATCTATGCCTAAGCCTGAGACCGGAATAAAGTTAAATTGAAAAGTCCCGTAAAGGGAAAGAACAAAGGAAAAGATCTCATTTTGCGATATGCTCTTCTACACCCAAAGCGATTCTTTTATTGCATTGCTGATATTGAAGGAAAATAAGCTACGCGGAAAGTTAGGGGATACAGTAAGGGAGGGGGGGGGGGGGTAAGAATGAGGTAATTTCTATACGCAGACCCTCTAATGGTTTCTAATTATTGGCTTAACTGCAAAGTCCTGAGCAGTGTTGCCACTGGATCTGCTTACGAATTTCGACTGGCAAGGAACACAGCCTTTAAACGCTGTAGTGCCGAAAACCAACAAAACATCGTCAAATTAACCGAATATATACTCGAAATTTCTATTCTTTGTTAGGCTAGTTCTAGTTCAAAATACAATAAAGATCAATAGATATAAAAACATAGACTTCATATTGGAAATATAAAACAGATTTATATGCCAAAAATTTTTTTTCAACCTTAATGACTATGCAGAAATATTTTCCGCTCCAAATAAAATAAAGTAGAAATAGGAAAATTAAAATGATGGCGATCCCTCTGTAGTTTTATTTTTCTGTCATTGAACCGTCTTTTGGTAACTCTGGTCCTGAGTAAACGTTTGGACAAGCAACCTTTAGTAACCTAACATACATATTTTTCTTACTATAACACCTTAGATCTTAACATAACTATGCAAGCCACCTCACCTGGATTCTTGACACATTAAATTGATATAAGCAAGCTCCTGATTCACATATAACAATACATTGCCACGTATTTCTTGGATGTGTCAAGGTTCGACATTCTATGGTGTGCAGAAAAATGGAACAGACGTACTTGAAAACTGCGCAGTGAGTACAACGCCACAGTATTGAAAAGTCTAGTTTCTATTATTACCTATCTTATAATGGCTACAAAAGTTGAGAGGAGAATCTTTAGTTTTATACCATAATATTGTAAGAGGAAAATAACAATTTTAGGTTAATTGAACGTTTTCATTATCTTTAAAAATCAAAGGCAGAAAATCTAAAAGACTATATTGCATTCAACCTATTTGTCAAATTACCATTACGCTACAAAATATAATTTTAGCTCTTGTAAGATGTCATTTATGGAACGTTTTAATCATAAAGTCTCAGCAATGAAGATAAACCTAAGAAAAAACTTATAGTAAGTAATAATTCTTCAATTTTCAACCCTCGAATAGTTATCCAATATCCATGACTATTTGGCTCCAGGAAGATCCCCCAATAACTCTAGCTCAAGTTAAATGTATGGAAAATCTTTTGAAAACTGTGTAACCAAAAAGGACATTCCTTAGGCCATGAAGCGGCAGAAAAAAAAGTATTCGACTGACGTTACAGAGCATCCTTCCTTCTTGGCCCTCTCGTGCAGGGGCGCCTTTTTTCAGACGTCAAGAACTCTGGCTCATCCATTCAGTCCCATAGGCCTAAAACATGAACTTGACCCGGAAAAATCGTCAGACGCTGTCAGATCTAAAAGTGAATTCCACTTATCCTATCGAACGATCTATCGTTATGTCTTATACAACCATAAAAATAAGTAGAAAAGTTGCTGAGGGAAAAGATCCCCTTTTACGATATCTATTTTTTTTAAACAAAGCAATTCTTTTCTTTCATTTCTGGCACTGGGGGGAAATAAACCATGCGTGAATTTAGAGAGATAGGGTGAATAGGGGATTGGGCAAGGGGGATGAGGGAATTTATAAACAAGAGCACTCTACTCCCAGACACTATAAAAAGATATCTATTTTTAGAAACGACGTGGCCTAGTTTTGGTACTGAGGTCCCGGCCCGGGGGGGAGCATGAGAAAAGATATGAAAAGTGGTTGGGATGCAAGGTCAAGAAATAATACGGAGTGGTGTTAAAAGGAAAAAAATAAAAAAGTAAAATAATATTTGGGTAAACCAAACTTTAGAAATTTTATGAACGAAATCCAGCTTACTTTTCTTTTTCTTTCTTTCTCTCAGGCGGCCTTGTCTATCCCCTGTCACCTGCTTCTCGACTGAATCTTTTCACTCCAAAGAAACAAACAGAAATAGAATTGTCTCGACGTATTGGATATCATTACTCTAGATCTATACCTCAGAACGTTAGTTGGTGGGGGGAGGGGGGGGGGGGGGTTATAGGCGAATGTATGTCATAGACCCGGTGTGGGGGATGGAAGGAGGACTGCAAATGAGAAGCTTGTATATTTCTTTTTAGAATTTCCTATACTACTGACGTTGCTTATGGCTTCAAAGGAAAGGCATATCTTACTCTGCTTTTTAACAAACAAGCTTTTTTTCCTCTTTTCTGCCCGATTTTCCATTTCCCTTCTGGCTATATGCGCTTCTTTTTTGAGTTGCTTTGTGTCTTAGTAGAGTGTAACATTACAATAGATATACTGTATTGTTTTACTCATTACAAAAACATTTACTACTCGTAGACTCCCGTAATGTTACTCTAGTACTTTTACTACATACAGCAGTGTGTAAGAGATGGATCGATGTTTCATACAAATACATATACTATATTTATATATAGCTTACATGTATACATAAAAACGTGTGTGTATTCACACACACACAAACACACATATTCACACACACAAACATATATATATATATATATATATATATATATATATATATATATATATATATATATATATATATATATATAGCTTACATGCATATCCATCCATCCATCCATATACCAAGGCACTTCCCCCAATTTTGGGGGGTAGCCGACACCAACAATGAAACAAAACAAAAAGGCGACCTCTACTCTCTATGTTCCTTCAGCCTAATCAGGGACTCAACCGAGTTCAGCTGGTACTGCTAGGGTGCCACAGCCCAACCTCCCACATTTCCACCACAGATGAAGCTTCATAATGCTGACTCCCCTCCTGCTGCTACCTCCGCGGTCATCTAAGGCACCGGAGGAAGCAGCAGGGCCTACTGGAACTGCGTCACAATCGCTCGCCATTCATTCCTATTTCTAGCACGCTCTCTTGCCTCTCTCACATCTATCCTCCTATCACCCAGAGCTTTCTTCACACCATCCATGCATATACCTGTATATATATATGTGTTTGTCTTTGCACACACACGCATATATATATATATATATATATATATATATATATATATATATATATATATATATATATATATATAATATATATATATATATATATATATATAGAGAGAGAGAGAGAGAGAGAGAGAGAGAGAGAGAGAGAGAGAGAGAGAGAGAGAGAGAGAGAGAGACATACCCAAGGAAAAAATACACGGATAGACCAGCATTTCTGCCCATTCAAAAAGAATTGTACGCTTAGATAAGAACTGATATGTAGATTTCAAGGCTAATTTGCAACGGATGGGGGCGACTCTGTGACAAAAGCTGGTGAAATCCGTTTATCAGATTGGGAAAAGCAAAAGGTTGGAAGCGTGAAATGTTATCTAAATTTCGTTTTTGTTCAACATCTCGTTTTTGTTAAATTGGAACGCAGGGAGAAAAATATAAACGGGAAGGAACATTTTGGTTTTATTTGGAGTTTCTGTTTACGTTTTGATTTTTGCGTCCACTGAGGAGCCTCCTTTACCCGTTGAGATAATACCGCTAGATAGTTATTGGGTCCTTTGACTGACCAGACAGAACTACATTGTATCCCTCTCTCTGGTTACTGCTCATTTTGTCTTTACCTACACATACACTGAATAGTTTGGCCTATTCTTTTCCACATTCGCCTCTGTCATCATACACTTGACAACACTGAGATTACCAAACAATTCTTCCTCGCTCAAGGATTTAACTACTGTAATGCACTTGTTCAGTGGCTACTTTCCTCTTCGTAAGGACAGAAGAGACTCTTCAGCTATGACAAGCGGTTCTTCTAAGAGAAGGACACTCCAAAATTAAAGTATTGTTCTATGGTCATGGGTAGTATCATAGCCTCTGTACCATGGTCTTCCACTGTCTTGGGTTAGAGATCTCTTGCTTAGGGGTACACTCGGGCACGCTGTTCTATATTGTTTTTCTTCCTATTACTCAATTTTTTAAGTTTTTTATAGTTTATATGTGAAGGGTCTAATTTGCTGTTACTGTTCTTGAAATATTATTATTTTGATTGTTCATTCTTCTCTTGTAGATTATTTATTTCCTTGTTTCCTTTCCTCAAATGTTGGACCCGCTGGGCATATTGCATCTTGCTTTTTCAGCTAGGGTTACTGCCTAGCTAGTAATAATAATAAGGATAATGTTAATCAAGGATGCGCTTTCGAAAGTTTTTATGTTAACTCCACCTACAAGAAGTAAAGGGCGGGAGAGATAAAAACAGCTTTCTGATGAATCATAAAAAAGGCAAAAAAAAAAAAAAAAAACAATAATAATATAAGAAAAAGAAACCTAATTCACCAATGCATGTTGTACAGTTGAATACTATTGAACCTTGTGTGGATAAAAATGCTTAAGCCTTTAAGTGCAATTTATGTGTTCAGGCAAGATATAAGTTTAAACGAAACGTTTATACAAGATTTATTCTAAACCCTGTTAAAAATAATTTGACTGTTTTGTGTTACAGGCTTCAACAAATTTAGCAGACGAACATCTCCCCTGGAGCAATAGTAATACGATCGTGAATGAAGTTAGTTTCCATCACTCCCATTTTCAGATACTTATCAATTCCAAATTAAAGATTTGTCTGAAAGGGTACTTTCTAGGGTGAATATGAATACAAATATTAATTTGTTGGTTAGAATACCTAAAGTCTAGATGGTATTTCGTTATTTGAAATTGTACCCAATTCCACTTGCAAGCCTGCTGCCGTAATAAAGCAAGAAAGTTTTGGCTATTTTTTTTTTTATCAAAATACTCGTAATCGATTATGTTACTCTTTTAGTCGATTTTGTCTTCAAATCACTAGATGCACCAAAAAGTTGTTTATATCTTACATCTCATCTTGAGACTTTAGGGATCTATTCATCGAAATATCTACCTTTGTATCTGCAAATTAATCAGAATTAGGCCAGGACCAAACATTGGACCTTAAAAACATGTGCAAGTGCATCAACACTGAGTAGCCTACACATAATTTTGCTATGATATTTACATTTTACCTGCAACGATACCATTTACTGCATGCAAAGTTATTAACTTGAAAATGTACGAATATAAAGAGATAAGGATATTTACTATTAGAAGATCTTTACAAAAGCTTGAAGGTACACCCAGGCACATTATTCCGTTTCCTTATTTTCCCTCCTCACTGGGCTATTTTCCATGTTGGAACCTTTGGTCTTATACCGTAGGGCTATAGTTTAGCTAATAATAATAATAATAATAATAATAATAATAATAATAATAATAATAATAATAATAATAATAATAATAATAATAATGACATTCTATCCCTTAATATTCTTTGTCTAGGGGAGTAACAAGAATTACGTAACAAACGTATAGCAACTTTGTCCCCTGTTGCCAGGAGGATTATTTTTCTCTCGATTTCTCGCTATGACGTGAAAATTACCATTGTTACCAGAATAGTGGCAAACAGAAACCTTCTGTTATGTGAGAAAGGGTCATTACAGTGAAGCTTTATCTGGTTGTTCTGTGTCTTAGCCGGATGTTTTCTCAACGAATAGGATATCGACAAACTATATGATCTTCCTAATCGGGTAGTTGAATCGGTAGAACTTCAAAAGTTCAAACTTGCAGCAAGTGATTTTATATTGAACGGGTTGACATGAGTCTTTTTATAGTTTATATATGATATATCTGTTTTAATGTTGTTAATGTTTTTAAAATATTTTATATTAATTGTTCTTTACTTCTTATTTCGTTTATTTATTTCCTAATTTCCTTTCCATAGTAGGCTATTTCACCCTGTTGGAACCCTTGCGCTTACAGCTTCTTGCTTTTCCAACTATGATTGTAGCTTACCTAATAATAATAATAATAATAATAATAATAATAATAATAATAATAATAATAATAGTGTATATCCTAGACAATTACTTGATAATATACATTTTAAAAAAAGCTAAAGAAATATACACATTGATTATGTAAATGCTACCAGCGTCTCAATATTTTTCACGGCGTCAATGACCTTAGATGTCAATATGCCAAATAACTCAGTCAATCAATATTTTTCAACAATTAGATTTTCGTACATCTGTTTACTTACTAAATCCTTTCTACCTTCCTATAGCAATTTTGTTACGGTCATTTCTGCAATTTTAGAAAACTGTAATTATTTACTTCATACATACTCAATTAGTTTACCCAGTAGACGCTACTTTGATATGTATTTTCATTGCAAACGTATGGCTAGGTTTACCCCCAATATTTACTCGGTATATATATATATATATATATATATATATATATATATATATATATATATATATATATATATATATATATATATATATATAAATATAAACACTGTAGGGTAAATTACACCGTAACCCCCAACAAGAGACACGCGTATATCTACAACGAAAGTGAAACACAAATGATTCCATCTCCAGCATTGATAATTTTTAGGATATCTCTTAGAAATACTTTTTAAGGATCTTTGCAAACCTTGTATTATCCATAAAAATTTCAAGCGAAAAACGAAAAAAAAAAAAAATCACCCCATTTATTCATTACTAGAGCGTCTATTGTCACAATGAATCGACAATTTACATTAGCCTAATTTTTTTTTTCTTTTCTTTTTTCTTTTCCCAAACTAAGTCTGCAGCTATATCTAGTTACTGACATTTTCGTAAGTCCTATCTTTAATGCCTTCCCATTTTCATCAATCCTACCCATCTTATTGGAGCAGGGGAAATGAGAAGTTACAATCTCTCGTTACATATTCCCACAAGATGAGTCTACTAGGCCTAAGAAGGCTTATTATTATGGTTTACAGGTCTGTACTATTCAGACTGCTAGCCTTAGGCTCACCGCGCGTGGAGATTAATTTGAGTATACAAAGGTTTAATATTGTTGTATGTTGACTTAAGCCTTGAGGGGCGGAGGCGTAACCACATTAATAACCACTTGCTTTTAATTATTCAAATTCTCTATTAAATATACTTTTTATAGTCGTATAAGGTTGATATTTGAGAGATATGCTATAAGTATACGGTGACTAATTAGAATGAGTAAAATTAGATT
>NC_090729.1:150172358-150174858 GCF_036898095.1 Palaemon carinicauda
ATCTCCTACCATCACCAATCTGCACTGGCCAGCGTGTTGATGAAAACTGGTAAAACCCCTGGCATGAATTGACATGACTGATGCCTTTGTCTTGCAGTGGACTAGAAACGGATGCTTTGTTATTGTTGTTGTATAGATAACATTAACCTTTCTCTAAAAAATGATAGCTGGAGTAAAACTTCTGTAGCATTAATCACTTCCATGATCACTCCATACACCTACTCAGAAGGCGAATCAGCAATGCTTTGATCCTGAAGCAAAATGCAACATTCACTCTTACCTTGCACAAAATCCTACACATCTCAGATAGATAAAGTTCTTTCGTTCTAACTCAGGTATAGCACCATCTAAGTAAACATACCATATCATTTCTCTATTCCTACCTCCATACACTTCTGAATTTATACACTCTTTTCACTAACCTATTTTCATTCATTCTTTTCACAAGACTTAAGTCCCTCAAAACACTTTGATCCATCATTTCACCAATGCCAACCTTTTTACTATTTCTGCGCAATCTCCTGTTTATTGCTCAATCAATTCGTCTTACTCTACAGTTCCTCTCAGTAACTTGTACTTTTTTTCTCTTATTCATATGCAGAATCCACCTTTCACTTCTATGAAGAGGAGTTGACTCAACACCCATTTCATACATTCCCACTTTGATTTCTTCATAAAATCAAAGTGTCATACTAACATTTTGTTCACGTCCTGCAACCTGTAAAACACACCTCTCATCGTGTCACCATCAGTTGTAATTACTCAACTGTCTTTTTTCATCATCTACTATATTTGTTTATGACATTTACTCTCATCACTTTACTCCTACTCGCAGTTTCTCTGTATTTCTTCTCTTGCAGACACTTTCCAACTTACCATATTCTACAGTTTCTCAAGCACCTGTGCTTATAATCCTTTCTGTAACCTCTGACATCACTAAATTCATAGAGACAGAACACAAGTTTGTCTCAGACCGACTTTCCCACCAAACCAGTTACTCTCCTACTAGCAGCAGCAATTGCAGTAGTAACGCGCTAGCTTTTGCATTTGCATGGACATCAAAGCTATTACTTTTATTGAACAATGTCAGTAAATAATTATTTTCTAAATAGCAGCTGTGACCTAGATTTCCTGTTCATGTATTACTGTCACCGTAGTAGCTGCAGCTATATGTTATAGCATTTTAACCACCTGTCTCTTGAGGAGGTATGATAAATAGGAAAGCGATTGGCAACTCTTGCTTCTTTACTCCATCCAGCACAATGGCAATTTACACACACATATATATATATATATATATATATATATATATATATATATATATATATATACATATACATATATATATATATATATATATATATATATATATATATATATATATGTGTGTGTGTGTGTACACATTATATATATACACACATATATATATATATATATATATATATATATATATATATATATATATATATATATATATATATATATAGATGTATGTGTGTGTGCGTGTGTGTGTGTACACATTATATATATATATATATATATATATATATATATATATATATATACATATATTATATATACATATATATACACATACATAAGTGTATATATATTCCGTAGTGAAAAGCGGTACCCAAGAGGAAAGGCGAAGGGGGTGGGAAGAGTTGAATTTGTGTGAGTCCATTCTATCTAAATAATTATCCGTCTTTTTTGACGGGTCGCGTACACTAGTATATATCTATATATATATATATATATATATATATATATATATATATATATATATATATATATATATATATATATATATATATATATATATATATGTGTGTGTGTGTGTGTGTGTGTGTGACATTAAAAACTATAAAAATCTTTACCAGCAAACAAAAGCGGATGGTAAAGGAATACTGAATTGAATTAAAGGGATTCGACTGTACTAATTGGTTGTGAACAAAGACGTTGTTAGCCATGCAAATGTGATTTTCTTGTGTAGAATAGTGCAACAATTGGCCGTGCAAACTCGTCTTGAGAAAAGTATTCCTTTGTCTCCTTAGTTCTTCGATTTCATACGGGACTGTGTCGGGTGTGTACGTGGTGTATGTGAGTATTTGTGTAAAAGCATGAAATTATTTGTTTATGCATTTGCAAATGCACAACCTTTTAATGTTCCTGTAGCTTGAATTTTGTAATAGTTTATTCTATAAACTTGTATATCCTTACTGTTTTGGATGCAATCTTCATTCAAAGTAATTTTAATCATATAAATGTCTGTGGGTATAAATGAGTAATAGGGTTGTGGTGGCGGATGTGGTAACATCCCTGACTGATGAACGCCAGACTGGGGTTCGAGTCCCACTCAAACTCGTTAGTTCTTTTGGTCGCAGCATCCTCACCATTCTTGTGAGCTACAGGGAAGCCTATAGATCTATCTGCTGAGTCATCAGCAGCTATTACCTTGCCCTCCTTGGTCCTAGTTTGGGTGGAAAAGGGGCTCAGTCTT
>NC_090729.1:150199564-150204564 GCF_036898095.1 Palaemon carinicauda
ACCCCAGACAGTGGAAGACCATGGTACAGAGACTATGGCACTACCCAAGACTAGAAAAATATGGTTTGATTTTGGAGTGTCCTCCTAGAAGAGCTGCTTACCATAGCTAAAGTCTCTTCTACCCTTACCAAGAGGAAAGTAGCCACTGAACAAATACTGTGCAGTAGTTAACCCCTCCTTGTTTTCTCCAATATTTTCTTTGAGACTTTTCTAGAAGCCTCTTAACTGTAGTTTGCGATAGTACTAATTCTTAACTTATAATGTTCATGATCTTCGGTTTCTTACACCTTTTTGTTGTGGCTACTCTAATTTTACTTGACTTAGTGAAAGAAATGCTGCTCTTTTTTTTCCTGGCCTTTTAGCAATAACTCATCCATTTATAGATGTGACGGAACTGCTCAGGTACTAGCAGCTGCTCTTGACATCTCCCTTCTCGATCTCTCATTTTCCTTTCTTTTTTACCTCTTTATTTTCCTATTTTTTTTCATTCTTCCCTCAGACATCAACACGTAAGTAGTTATATCAGGATCTTTTAGTACAGCTGCTTATATGAGAACTCTTGAATTGTTTGAGGTATAATAAAATCTCATTGATCTCGATATGCTTTTAATGATAATGTCGATGCATGAAAATGAAAATAACACTAAATCCTTCGCTGTAATCTTCGAGAAGATTATCAATAGCATAATTTCGTTTGCTTCATGATGCTCTTGAGAGGGTAAGACCCCTCTTTATGTTTCATTTTCGGAGTTTCTATTGTCAATTCCAAAGTTTTTTCTTAGCCCGTAAGGCTGTAAATTTACATTAATGACGATACCATGTTGGAACACTTTTGTTTGCACCAACAACCTTCATGCGTAAATCAAAATGCAATTTATTCATTAGATGTGCTAAGATTCATAATAAATTTCTTAATAGTATCTCCAATATAATTACCATCATTTTCATTAACAGTGTTATCATTTTCTAATTATTGAAACAATTAATAAAGATCGTGACGGTAATGTTACTTATTAGATTCTTCAGGGTTTCCATCGCCTTTTGTAATCTTAGCGCTAAAGAAAACCTATAAAAGCTGATTTGATACATCTTCGAAAGCGAAAGGAACAAAATGTTTTATAATAGCATCTTTCTCCTAAAAAGTTTCATCACCAAATTGCTATTTTAGGCAATGTTTGAGGAATGATGTATACGTTAAAACTAATACATAAATTAAAATGAACAATTAAAAAATAAAGTGGGAGAGAGAGAGAGAGAGAGAGAGAGAGAGAGAGAGAGAGAGAGAGAGATTTATTATTGCAGGAGGGATATCAGAGATTATTTCATTCTTACCAGTAAAAACACTTTATACAATGCATGCGATAACATAAATTATAGCATATCCGTGCACAAAGACAAAAGCTACAAAAGCTGATTTGAAGAATAATAAAAAAAATTCTTCGATGCAAAAAACATCGATTATATATTATATTGCACCACGGTTCTAATTTAATCTTGGTCACAGAGTGTTGCTTATTTGTAATGAAAAAAAAGGGACTTTTACTAATAGAAAAAGTAGAGAATTTCAGGTCTGGCGAAGGACAAATGCCATTAGCCCACTAAATGAGTTTTAGTTTCCCTCCTGGCAGAAGGAAACTGCTTATTTTTAGCTCTTCGTTTCTTCTTCTGTTGTTTGCTTAGTTGCGTAATCTACTCTTGGGGATAGAGCCGCTTAAGCTGCTTTTAATTAGATAAAATATATTGTTAAGAGGATAGAAACAAGCATAAGTTTCAATATAAACACTCCTAATTATACTGTGGCGGCAATCCCGGTTGGCTAAATATATATATATATATATATATATATATATTTATCTATATATATTCAAATATATATATATATATATATATATACTGTATATATATATACTGTATATTTATCTATATATATTCAAATATATATATATATATATATATATATACAGTTCTTTTCCAAGTATGACCAGTGAAAAAAAGTAGGCAATGTGGCTCATATTTCGAAAACATATCTTGATATAAAACATGCGGTATGTTCCCTTGTCTTTTAACTTGCTCTATATATATACATACATATATATATATATATATATATATGCATATATATGAATAGATATATCTATATATGTACATTTTAACACTTGACTCATGTTTGTTAAAACGGATTTTAGCTATAAATGGTAATCACTGGCAGTTAATGACGAGAACAAGTTTTTACTTATATATATATATATATATATATATATATATTGAAAGGGATCTAAGAAATGAACTGTTAGGATTATTTTGGGGCATGAAGGGTTTTCATGGAATATATGGAGGAAGAGTGCTTTGGAACAAGGAATAGAAAATACTGTCTATAGAATGGTAGCGATTACAAAGGGAGAAGTCAGGAAGAGAATGACATGGGATGTTGGGAACACAGGAGGGAGAAAAGGTAATCTACCTAATTACAGAATCTAGAAGGCTAAAAAGGCAGAATGTAGGCGAGGTAGGAAGTATTAAAGATGAAAATGGAAATATCTTAATTGAGGAAGAGAAAGTCAAGAGAAGATGAAAAGACTTTTCACAATCATCATACATACGAAAATGATTATGTCATTGAAAATTCTACACAAAGTGCGTTTGTACACACTATTGGAAAAAAAATGGGATGTAGAGAAAATGCCAGATGTCCATCATGAAATTTTATTAAAAAAAAAAAAATGACACGTTTTAAACTGTGGAAACTACAGACGAATAAAATTGAGCTTTGGAGCCTCTATTCAATATACTAGAAATGATATTAAAAGGAAGGCTTAGTTAGTTCATAGGTATAAAAGAGCAGTATTTTGGGTTTATGAATGGAAAGAGGGCAGTAGATGCAATCTTTATAGTGAGACTGATCAAGAACAATATCTTGAAGAAAATAGGAAAGTTTGCATGTGTTTTGAAAAGGTGTCAGACAGGGTACCAAGAGGGTTTAGTCTATTAGTGTTTGAGAAAGAAGAGTAACAAGGGGAAAGACCCACTTTACAGACAAAACATGGGAAGACTGCATATTTCCTTGTGGAGGTTGACGTCCATCAGGAATCTGCTCCGAGTCTGTTCCAGTTCCTCGTTGTTAATGCTATTTTGTCATCAGAGTTATGCAACAACGAAGAATTGTGGGAAGCGATGTTAACTGATTATTTATATGAGATTTTAAGTAGTTTCATTATAAGCGTTTGATTATTATCTAATTTTGGCAGATTGGCTCAGCATGCAATAAAACCTTCAATATTTTAGCAGAATATGTTCGTATATTCAATTTATTATGAAATATCTGAAATAATTTAGTAAAAAAAAAAAACAGAAAAAAAAAAATCTTTAGCATGGGAAAGAAACATAAGAATGAAACGATTGAAGGTGAACATTGGGAGGACAGAGCTAACTATTTGTAGTTGAAAAGACAAAAATAAGTCAACATTCAAGGTGAAGATGTAAAAGTGATAAAACACGAAAAATGAGTTTAACTTCTCAAGATCAATAATACCAGAGCGTGGAGGTACTGAGAGAGAGAGAGAGAGAGAGAGAGAGAGAGAGAGAGAGAGAAGCATGGCGAAAATGGATAGAAGTAACTAGAGTTATTTTGAATACAGTTATCAGCCCGTACTATCATCTGGGGCAAAAACGTGCCACATTATTATTATTATTATTATTATTATTATTATTATTATTATTATTATTATTATTACTTGCTAGGCTACAACCATAGTTGGAAAAGCCAGATGCTAAAAACTATAGGGCTCCAACAGGGAAAATAGCCCAGTGAGGAAAGGAAAAAGAGAAATAAATAAGTTCCAATTCAAATAAAATATTCTAAGAACAGTTGCAACATTAAAATAAATCTTTCATATATAAATTATCAAGAGGACACAACCTCAAGACAGTGGGAAGACCATGGTACAGAGGGCTTTGGCATTGCCCAAGACTAGAGAACCATGGTTTAAGTTTGGAGTGTCCCTCTCCTGGAAGAGCTGCTTACCATAGCTATAGAATCTCTTCTACCTTTAAGCGGAAAAGAGCAAGGATTGACGGAAAAAAAACCGAGATGGGGATGGTGAGATGGATTGCTGTAATATCACTACTGGAAAGGATGGGGAGTCATATACAACGGGAGGAGGTGGACCAATCAAGATATTAAAGAAAATGCAAGTGATGGGGAGAAGGAGTATGGGGCGACACAGGTGGATGGATGTGATGAGGAGGAATATGGGTGGGGTGAGACTGTGAGAGGATACAAGGTATAAGAATACAGAGAAAGTTGACTAGAGAGTCCGACCCTACTTTACAGTATGACTAATAAAGTCCAAAGAAGAAGGTATAAATATGTACGCATACACTAATAGAATGGGTCCCTAGGGATCACAAAAAAAAAGCCAGGGGAAGGAAGAGAAGACGAAGGATGGCGAACTCAGGAATTTTGGGAGTAAGAACTGGCATAGAAAGACCATAAACAAACATGAATTGAAGGCCGTGTCCAATATATATATATATATATATATATATATATATATATTTGGAGGTACAACCAGTAAATGGGTGTTGATGAATAAAAATGAAGCAGCACTGGGGTCACTTGAGCCAGGTCAAAAAAAAATTGTTTTGTAACGTATCTTGTCTGTTCGGTTACTAACATTCTTGAAACAATACAACGTTTTCATACAATAGAAAACTACTCCTATTATAGATGACACACGCCAGAATTATATGTGAAGGATAATCATAATGGCATGAGGAAATTTCAATGTTCTAGACAGGACTTTCATTACAGGTAAACGGCAGATTTTTCTAATCCGAAACTTGAGAATTTTAACCAAACAGAAACTCTTCTCTTATAGAAAATCACATATGATAACCAATTGGGGTTTGTAACAAAGTACGACAAAATAAATCGAAGAAACTTTTAGTTCTCATAGGCGGACTTCTGTCCTACTTCTACAAAGGACACTCATAATTGTAAG
>NC_090729.1:150209564-150214564 GCF_036898095.1 Palaemon carinicauda
GAAAGAATACTGATATCTTTTGGCCCTGTCTTGAGGAGAGAAGATGATCACGCATGTAAAAGGGTTATGAATATTTAGGTGGAAGGCAGAAGAAGGAGGGGAAGGCCAAAGTTTCAGGTAGAGAAATAAATTATTCAATAACGTGAAAGAAAAAGTCTAAGAGAAAAAGATGTGCAGGACAGAGGAAGATAGACAAGGTGGCCTAAAAAACAGCGACCCCTTAATAGAAAATGGGAAAAGCTGAAGGCAAAGAAGAGGAAGAGGTAGATCTAAGAAGAAAAAATTATGCCTTCCCTCCCAGCATATTTTAATGAATCACCCATTAGTTGATGTATATCTACTTACAATGGAATATTAGTGTACATCTATGCAGGTATTCAAACCCGACTCTCGGAAAAAAAATCAATGAAACTGAAGTGAATTGATTTCCTAACTCCTTTAGCAGTTGCCTTAAGATGCCATTTCAAAACTATCTACTGTCATGCACGCCATCACACCATCGCCAAAACTTGAACCCACTTCATTACTTTGAGAATAGATTTTCCGATATCACGAAGCGGGAGAAACTGAATGGAAATGTTAGAAACTTAAACCATTCACATTTATTCTGGAGATCTCACTCTCTCTCACTAGACCATTCACGGTAGGTGCGTAATGCATTTCCACGGCCTCGAATCAAGTTTAAAAGTCTGTGAAAAGAGGTAAAAAAATATAAAAGTAATTTTTCACAGAATCTACTTCACTTGAATTTACACATACATACGCAAGGAGAGGACAATATTTATTGTAGAGTAATAGAATTCAACGAAACATTTATTGACTTATGTGATTATCTATACATTTCTAACTATCATATATATTTCTACTTTACAAAAAGAGGTATTATTTGTTACTCACATTAAAGGAAATCGATTTAGATTTACATTATCATTCGAATTTTATTTATAAATATAAGGTTCATAGGATACAGCAAGTATTATTATCTTCTATAGGCGATATTTCTTATCGTCATGAGAGTTGACACGAAACTCATATATTTTATTTAAAATTCCAGGCTACATTTCTATTGTTGCAAAATCCTATCGTAGCAAAATAAAGCAAAACTTGGCGAACGCTCCTCCTCCATCCCCCCCCCCCCCCTTCCCGCACCCTTTGAATAAATATCAACCTCGCATTTCCCTAAATTCTTGTTGAAACAAAATGGCATCGTTGAAAAGATAATGACCAATATTTTACGTCTCCCTCGTTATATCTCTCTCATCATTTCACTCGTTATTTTTTAATGTAACATGAGTGGTCCTCATTTTTGTTTATCTTTGTGTAACTCTAGCAATACACGATAGGACATGGCTTGCAAAATTAGGGAGACTACATTTACATTCATACGTAGGCTACACACACACACACACACGCACACACACACACACACACACACATATATATATATATAAATATACATATATATATATATATATATATATGTATATATATATATATATAATATATACACGATAGGACATGGCTTGCAAAATTAGGGAGACTACATTTACATTCATACGTAGGCTACACACACACACACACATATATATATATATATATATATACATATATATATATATATATATATGTATTATATATATATATATATATATACACGATAGGACATGGCTTGCAAAATTAGGAGACTACATTTACATTCATACGTAGGCTACACACACACACTCACATATATATATAAATATATATATATATATATATATACACATACATACATATATATATATATATATATATACATATATATATATATATATATATATCAGAGGGGTGCATGATAGAGCTATGAACCCCCTGAAATAATTCAGTACGCTTGAATAGCAAATAAAACTTACTAATAAGGTCAATGGCAACAACACCTGTGGCCCACTACTGAATTTTTAGTTAGTGGTGCGACCTGTTTTCCCTAAGAAATTCCAAAGACATGTGTTTTGGTATTTTGCTCTATTTTATTCTTTCCTTGCAAATAATTCTTATTTTTCTTTTCTGCTTATCTGTATCCTGGATTAGATTATCGCATGTTCGGTGGCCTATCTATTTGACCATAAACACGTTCTCGCAAGCTATACTCTCATCCATTTCCCATGAGACCAATGCCAATCACATTTCAAAATTATATTGTACTAGGACATAATAAATATTCTAGACTCCCTGCATGTTATGAAGTCACCAGAGGGATGGGTACAGGGGGGGTAGCAACGCTTTGTCTTTTCTTCCCTACTGTTATATCTACATTAAGGGGTTGGTTGCCTGAAGAGATAGCATCCAAGCATGGCTTATAATTCAGCAGAGAATTTTTACGACCGCATACCTTTGTAGTCAGCTACCACAGATACTGACAGTGGGCCTAACCTTAGACTAAATGGTCCAAGGGGAAGGTAACAGTTTCCACAGTTATTGGCAGTGAGTGTAGCCTTTTACTAAGAAATTAGACTGCAAGGATGCAGATGTCCTTTTAGTCGCTTTTTACGACATGCAGGACGAGCGGTGGCAATATTCTTATACACCTACCACAGGTGTATGGTAGCAACCGTTTGTATTTAGTTGCAAATAACTGGTAATTCAATAGACTATGTTTTTTCTTTTTTTTTTTCTTTTTTTTTTATCAAGGATTTATTTAAAGTTTTCTGGCATCCTGACATCTAGGGTCATTGACGTCGATTTTTATCAAGGAAGTCACAGAATGCATGCGAGATAGTGAATGGTACAGTGTGTGTAGGGGGCTCGAGATGTTGGTGAGCCTTATCTGAGGGTATATGAGACGGCTAGTATTGCAGGAGTTTTCTGTATGGGGTATTTATCCATGATTTTTAAATTGAAGTTTAAATGTGGAAGTAATAATTGTCTTTTCTCAGAACTAGTCACGTCTTGCAGGTAAAGATTTAATGCTATAAAATAAAAACGTTATATAGCTTCCCCACAAGAAGGTACTCAAGAGTAACAGCAACGCAATCCTATCTTTTCTGGTCCTCCCGCCCTCTCCGCCCTCATGGAGCTTTTAAATCATGCAATCTTTTTACCAACTTGTAGATTTTTCTTGTTTGCACATGGCTAAACCTGCAATAAACGAATAAAAACAGAATCGCTTTGGTTACACTCATGCAAACTAATCCAAAGAACCTTTCAAGGGAATATAATTACCCAAATAACATTGTCACTTATAAAACTTTTTCTGTTTTTATCTTGCGTCAGCGTGTAACATTTTTTCTCAAAATACAGTCTTTTAAATGGTACTAAAAACGACATTACAATATCTAAAGAACCTTTACACAAAACCTTTGTGTTCTTTAAAAATGCTATCGTGATACCATGAGCCGAACATCTTTAAGCGCAAGATAAAAACGAAGAAATCGAGTATCTAACGACCTGGAGATCAAATGAACTTAGGAGATAAATCTAGTTACAATAATGGAAATTCTCATCATGAAGATGGAAACTTCTTAGATACGGTCTTAAATCCAATGTTTCTTTCTCGTCTTTTTCTTGGGCAGATCAGTAACCTTTAGAAGATTTCATTGCACTGTATGCGCTAGTTATTTTAACGTGTATGTATAATGTACTGAATTAATTTTTGAGATTATCAGTGAAAAGTACGTTGATAGATAAATCACATGGAGAGAGAGAGAGAGAGAGAGAGAGAGAGAGAGAGAGAGAATTGGCTCCCCTGAGAGTAGTAAAGGAGCAAATTGTAATGCCACCTTATCAAGAGAGAGAGAGAGAGAGAGAGAGAGAGAGAGAGAGAGAGAGAAATAGCTGCCCTGAGAGTTGTAAAGTAGCAAATTGTAATGCCTCCTTATTGAAATTGGTATTTCGTAAAAGCATAAAATACATAGTGCAAAAACTACAACAGTTCAAAACTAAATATTTCTGCTATTATTCAGTGGTTTGTCCTTAGGCTTAACACCTATTTTTGCTGATAATTTTTGGTATGTCAATCTGAAAGGTTTATTTAATGAGAAGATTTTGCCGTTCTTATGCATAGCTAGAACCAAGGAATACCATGCAATTTGCGACTAGCTTTCTAAAGTTTTTCATCAACTCAGGAAAGTATGAAAAGAAGTTGGGAGTGGGTGGGTCGTTTCTTAGCATTATTATTGATTTTTTAAGTAATAGATCTCAAGGAGTTGTTGTTGAGGGGGACCATAGTGAGTATAGGAATGTGATATCCGATGTTTCACAGGGTAGTATTCTTGTCCCATTACTTTTCATAGTATATACACAAGACATGTGGTTTGGCCTAGAAAACAAGCTTGCTGCATATGCAGATGATGCTACTCTCTTTGCATCAATTCCATCCCCTGAATGTAGATCTGGGGTTGGTGAATCCCTTGATAGAGATTTAGCTAGAATTAGTGAATGGTGCAAATTATGGGGTATGAAGTTGAATCCTAACAAAACTCAAAGTATGATTGTAAGTAGGTCAAGGACGGTGGCTCCTCAACATCCGGATCTCAGTATTGATAATGCTTCATTAAATTTGTATGACTTTTAAATTTTTAGCTATGATTCTCGACAGCAAATTTACTTTTGAGAAACCTATTAGGTCTGTGTCATCTTCAATTGCACAAAAAAATTGGCTTTTTGAGAAAGTCTTACAAGATTTTCGGTGATCAATCTATTGTGAAGAAGTGTTTTAATTCTTTCATTCTACCTTGTTTTGAGCATTGTTCTCCTGTCTGGTGTCCAGCTGCTGATTCTCATCTTAATTTGTTGGACATAACCTTACGGTCTATTAAATTTCTTATTCCTGATCTAGATATTAATCTTTAGCACCGTCGTTCAATTAGTTCATTATGCATGACGCATAAGATTTTTCATAATTCTGACCATCCTTTACATTCAGATCTCCTTGGACAATTCTATTCTGTTCGTAATACTAGGCAGGCAGTTAATTCTAATAGCCAGGCCTTCTCCATCATGAGGCTCAATACTACACAGTATTC
>NC_090729.1:150222064-150244564 GCF_036898095.1 Palaemon carinicauda
AGAATTTGTTGGAGTTAGCACCATAAAAATTTATTAATGAATTAAAATATCGATTAGTTGCCCATTAACACGCAGTAGTATATGAAAAAAAAATTCGCATAATGGTACACATTTGGAACGTGGTAATTTAACATGCATATTTATTCCAAGTTAGAGAAGTAACATAAACGTTGAGAATGGTAAGGGTAATAAAAATCAAATCAAGTTCACGAATGTTAAGATGTGGAAAGATGAAATAATAACAGAAATAGATAGAACAGAAAATAATTAAAGCATATCAATGATAAATAAAATTCTATACTCGCATTTGAGAAATTATTAAAAACAAAAATCAATTTTGATTAACTATCAACATTCTGCTTCATGCAGCCGAAAATGGAAATTACCCAGCCAAAATAATTTGAATGACTTTTTTGGCTCTTCAACGTAATTTACTGCGTAATGATTATCCAATCAATCACCAACTCACCGAAGAAATCTTCATAAATTCATTACTCGTGCATCTAATAGGCAATTAAAAAATAAATGAATATTCAGGGGACATTTATTTCTTTTCCTCCTGAAAATGAAAAATCAAACTTGAAGTGGTCATGTTTGGATGGCGGGAAAAAATCCCATGGGGATAAATATCCCCCGAGGAAAAAATCCCATGAGGAAAAAATCCCCGAGGAAAAAATCCCCCGGAAGAAAGCCACCACGGAAAAAATACCTGGAGGGTATAATCCTCGGAAAAAATCCCCAGAGGAAATAATCCCCCGGAAAAAAAAATGTAGTGGAGAAAAAAATCTCCCAGATGAAAAATCCCCGAGGGAGTTAATCCTCCAGGAAAAAACCCGGGGGAATTAATCCCCTAGGAAAAATCCCAGAAGAATAAGATAACTAATTTTATGAGAAAAAAATGGGAAAATTAAAATCTATGTTATGTGAGAGTAAAACATATTCAATCAAAAGCTGATAAATAGCAAAATATAAAAAACAAAACTAATCCATTATTCAAGAAGAATAGAATAAATTTAAATAATTTGTGAGTTTCATAATATGAAATCAGCGAGAAAATAAATAATCATTATAGCATGAGAAAAAATAAAACAAAATCTGATAAAAAAAAATTCAAAGACACTGAAGAAAATGAAATTCAGTAATGAGGTAAAAATACAATGTATTTAATCACAGCTAAAAAAGAAGGCTAAATATTTGATGATACCATAACAGTCTGCTATTCAAAAGCTAAGATTAAGAGCTAATCCTATTAAAAAGTCTAAAATATTCCGATCTTCTACGTCTTCTATAAGTTTTGATACGAAGAGCCGAGTTCTTATATATATTTTTCTGTTTTACTTGAGGATGACCAGCAAGGACTCGGGTGACATATACTTCTTGTAGTGCACGTTCTTTTTTAATACATCGTATGAATGCCCTAATGCTAGGAGAATGGGGAGAAGATCAAGAGGGCGACAGTGAATTAGATGGCGAGATAAGGTGAAGGATGATATGGAGAGAAGAGCTTTGGTGGAAGAGGATGCCTGTGATCAAAGGCATTGGTTAGGGCGAATCAGGAAACCGATCCCTTAATGTAGGGATAACGGTGGGGAAGCAAAAGATCGACAGCTTTCTTGTCTTCCTTGCTTGCTTGCTTGTTTGATTGTCCAGTCTTGTGCTGGACACGGGCTCTTGCATTGGCAGCCCATAGGTGGGTGATAGTTCTTATTTCTGGGTTTTTAACTTTACTCTATTAGGGTTATTTGGAGGGTGATTACAACTGGTTCTTGTGATAAAGAGCTTTCTAGTCCTTTCTGACTGAGGATGATCGTTGCCAGCAATATCTCCTGATTAATAACAGGGTATCCCAAATATATGCATTCCTCAATTCTAACCTCACCCCTGCAAACTCCAGCTATCGGAAATCTAAAGATTATCGATGATTTATAGTCCAGCAAATTTAAACTGACAGACTGTTTTTCTCCCTGGGTCAGTACACTGTTACCACTTCTCTCATAACTTTAAATCGTTCCCTTCCAATGGTATCAGTAGATGCACATTTAGGCCCATAGATGAATATAATGACGGTACACATCCTATACACACCATTTCAATAACGGACAGCGAGCTCATTTTCAGCATTATCATGTCTTTCTGACAGAATCTCAACATTTTAATACACACCTGATTCAAGAAATTTGACCTGGTTGGGTCTCGTTCATCTGTGGAAGGTCGGATAAAGATAAAGGATTCCGTTAGAATGGTCAATGTATATAATCCTTTAATTGGTACTCTCCCAGAGACTCTTTCCTTCTTTACTTTTGCTATGAAACACGTGGTAACATTTGCTTTTTTTTATAATTTATTTTTCAATAATTCAATTGCCTCTGTACCAGCATCAGTTCTTGCTCATTAAAGGGTCCATAGAACTTTGTGATAGAACAGTTAAAACCAAGTAGATGTAAAGAAAAAGTATTTGAAATATAACTCTTCTGAATAGTTTGTACACACACACACACATAAATATATATATATATATATATATATATATATATATATATATATATATATATATATATATATATATATATATATATATATATATATATATATATATATATATATGTATATGTATACATAACTAATGAATCAGAAAAAGTGTGAGAAAAAGTAAGTTTGTGTATTTATTTTTCTATTAGTGAATTTATTCCTCGGAGATATTTTCCAAGGTGGATTTTCCCTAGAATCCCATGTTTGGGTTGCATGCGCTTGAAGGAAATCACTCAGGATATTTATTTTAAGTTAAATCGGTTATTAGATAGAAACCTTAGACAAAAGTACAAACACGCACGGGCGCACGCAAACACAAATACACACACATACACGCACACAGACACAGACACACACAGACACACAGACACACACACACACACACACATATATATATATATATATATATATATATATATATATATATATATATATATATATATATATATATATATATATATATATATATATATATATATATATTTCAGTAAGAACTTATTTTCCCATCCTAGTCCGTTATTTCTCAAAATTAAAAGATATTCCCTTTTACCCTTTACATTACCGAGAGATGAATGCATATTTCTATTCCCTTAGTCCCGTTATTACAGTGGAATTTGGATTGAAAGAAATACTACTATTTTACCCAAAGACTACAGAGAAAATTTATGTGAATATCATCATGTGACGAGCCAAGAGAGGTTGTGAATAAAAGGCGAGGTGAATGCAACTGAGTACTTTATTATAGACACATTGGGTATATATACACACTAAGTGCCGGCAAGAAGGTTGTAAAATACAAACATGCTATTTCTTGTCCAACCAGCAACCGGTCTGTTAACAGTTAACAATGAAGTAGGCAGACATGTTAATACAAAGGATAATATATACAAAAAAGAGAAAGGTCGTTAATATGTACGATCGTGTGACACACTGGTGGTACATGGCTCCCCTCCTAAAAATGACTTACTGTACATGTTAAATAGGGAGCCCTAATCTAGAGAGGCGAACTGTAGGCGGGTCATCTGGCAGGAGATAAGCATGTTTTAGATAATCAATGGAGATCCAGTCTTCTTTGCTACGAATGTTTAGTAGGAATGCTTTTGGAATGCATCAGATCACAAGGAAAGGGCCCATGTAAGGGGGCATTAGCAGTGGCTTGCTAGTGTCGTTGCGTACTAAGACGTGCGTTACAGAGTGCAAGTCTGTAGGTATGTGAGCTTTGCAGGGGGCTTGTAAGTCTGGCGGCATGGAGTAAATTTTCCCATGACGTAACGTATGCGCTGGAGGGCGTCGGAGAAGGTTGCAAAAGGAAAAAATTCGGCAAGGACGACCAACAGGTCCCCATACATCATTTCAGCTGTCGAGACGTCCAGGGCATCTTTAGAAGTGGTCCTTAGTCCCAGGAGGACCCAGGAAAGCTGAGTAAACCAGTTAGAGTCCTTTTAGCGAGACAACAAAGCTGCTTTGAGAGTGCGAGGAAAACGTTCAACCATTCCATTGGCAGTGGGGTTTTAGGCAGTTCCCTGATGTAGGGTGATGCCCAGGAGACTAGCTAATGATGTCCACAATTGAGAGGTGAAAGTGGGACCCCTGTCAGAAGTAATACGCTCAGGGATACCAAATCTTGCAAATCATCCTGAGAGTAAGGCAGATGTACATGAGGCGGACGTTGCAGTTTCCATGGGAGTGGCTTTAGGCCATCGAGTGGAGTGGTCAATGATGGTAAACAGGTAACGATGTCCTTGTGAAGTGGGTAGAGGGCCTAAAACGTTAACGTGAATGTGGGAAAAACGACGCTGAGGTAGAGGAAGGTGTCCACTCCTGAATCCGTGTGTCGATGTGTAGTTCGGAAATTTGGCAAGAAGTACAGCCGAGGAGCAGGAATCCACAGTCGCTGTCTACCAGTACTGATGTCACAGAGGAGGGTGGTGTTGGAGTCATCAAGGGGGATGTCTTCCCAACAGAGGGATATGCAGGATGTCCTACATGCTTGATACTCTGGATCCTGTCGTTGGGCTTCAGCCAAAGCGTTGTAATCCAATCCCGTTGAACGGCAGCCGTAATTCTTGACAGGGCATTGGCAATGAGACTCATTTTTCCAGGGACGTGTTGAAGGGTGCAATTGTATTCAGCCACAGCGGAGAGATGTCAGCGTTTAGGGGTGTACCAGGCGTCAGACTGTTGGGTGAAGGCGTGCACCATAGGCATGTGGTCTGCGTGAATGACAAAGGGACTACCTTGTAAGAAATGACGAAAGTGACGGACAGCCAAGCGCACCGCCAGCAATTCGCGATCGAAGGTAGAATAGCCCGGTTCTTCCTTGGACAGTTTTCTGCTAAAGAAGGCCAGTGGGCGGGGCGAGCCGTTAACCACCTGTTCGAGCACTGCACCAATAGCGAAGTCAATAGCATCAGTGGACAGAAGGAGAGGGGTATGTGGGACGGGAAAACTGAGAGCAGCAGCGGTTGATATGGCACTCTTTGCATTGCAGAAGGCCGCTTCTTGAAGGGGACCACACTTCAGGTCTTTTGGCTTGCCTGGGGAGCAAGAGTGGTGACAATGGCTGGCAGAAAACGGTGATAAGAGTTGATCAGGGTCAAGAATTTCTGCAGTGCTTTCACAGTCAAGGGCGTTGGGAAGTTCTGAACGGCTGCTACCCTCTCAGGGAGGGGATGGACTCCTTCAGGGGTGATGTGGTATCCTAAGAACGACACTTCGTTGACGACAAAGGTACACTTGTCATACCGGACTACAAGGCCGTTTTGTTGTAGGCAGTCGAGCACGATGCGCAAATGACGGAGGTGTTCGTCTTTTGAGGAAGAGAACACAAGTATGTCGTCCACGTAAAAAACACAGAAGGGGAGGTCCCTTAAGATACCATCCATAAGACGTTGAAAAGTGGCCCCAGCATTACGAAGGTCAAAACAGGAGTAATTGAAGCAGTTTGTACCAGGGTCGTGATGGCGGTCTTGGGGATGTCTTCTGGGTTCATAGACACCTGATAATACCTGTTCAGGAGGTCGAGTGTGGAGAAAACCTTTGCTTTGTGCAGGTAGGAGGTCACGTTGGCGATTTTTGGGAGGGGGTAGTGATCCGGTTGTGTTTGCATGTTCAGGCGCCTGTAATCCCCACACGGACGGAGGGAGTCGTCTTTATTCAGGACGATGTATAAGGGTGACGACCATGGGCTGGAGGCTTTTTGGCAAAGGACCATTTCTTCCTTTTTGGCGAACGTCTGTTTGGCAGCTGCCAATCGATCCAGTGCCAGACGTCTGGATTTGGCGAAGACTGTGGTCCCGTCGTCTTGATATGGTGATAAATACCATGTTTGGCAGGAGTCGTGGGGGTTTGGTGAAGTTCTGGACGGAAAACTTCCAGGTACGACGTAATGAGGTGGGCGTAGGCATCCATGGATGCTCTGATGTGGAGGTTAGAGGGGGCGGGTTGAAGAGGTGTCGACAAGTACGAGTCTGCATTGACCAATCGTCGGTGGGGGACATCGACCAGAAGGTGGAAATGAGAGAGGAAATCTGCACCAAGGATTGGCAATGTGACGTCAGCAACGAGAAACCTCCAATTAAATTTGCCGCTTCCAAGCAATAATGTGAGGTTCTCGTAACCGTAGGTGTGTATTGCAGATCCATAGGCAGCTACAAGGTGGACGTCGGCAGAATTCAACAGACTACGTCGTGTCCTGAAGAGTTCCCTTGGTAAAAGAGAATGACAAGCACCCGAGTCTACCAAAAATCGCACATCCGTTCCTGCATAATGTAAAAAGAAAAGATTAGAAACATGCGAGTCCACTGCCATGAGCGATAGCCTATTTACACGTTTTCTGGCCACTGACAATCTTTGGCACATTTCTTCGCAGCAGCCCTGAATCTGGAGTGGTAGTAGCAAAACTGTGGCTGATGGTTGGCAGTAAGTGGCTGTAAAAGTTGTTGGTTGGGGCACGAGCGAGTGTTTGGTGATGGGTGGCTTTGTTGTTGCTCCAGCACATCAAGGGGTAGGCATTGTTGTCCTACGGCATTCACATCAGTTTCAGTTGACATTGAATAGGTGTCCTCTTCGTCAGGAGTGGAGGCGTTGATTGGGGTCTTGAAGGTCGTGAAGTAGCTGTCCTTAAGGATGCCGGCTTTGGTCATCAAGTCCTTTATGGGTAAACTATCGTCATCGGGTATGGCAGCGCATACAGGTTCAGGTAAACGGAGTACCCAAAGGGCACAAAGTAGGTTCACCTCACGAGAAGAGCTGTCTGCGGCAGGTTGCAGGAGAGCGGTACTGGTCATTTCCCTGAGGGCGAGCGGAGCCCTTTCGTCCACCAATGGTTATTGAGAAAGCTGAAAAAACTTTGCTATACGGGCGACTGGCGACGGCGAGTACTGCTGCAGAAGGTATATTTTGAGGGCGTCCAACTCTATTGGGGTGTCTCCTTGTTCACAAAGCAAAGCCAGTCGGAGATTTCCAGGAAGGTATCATTGGATACCGCCGCGAGAAAATAATCTGCTTTGGCAGTTGAGCGAGTCATGCCCTTGATGCAGAACTGGACTTCTGCGCGAATGATGAAAGTTTTATTGGGGCTGCGCCAACTTCTGTGGAGTCTGTCATATTAACAGTGAGTGAGGGGAAGTTGGCAGGAACGAATCAAACCCCGGGGGCACCAATGTGAAGAGCCAAGAGAGGTTGTGAACCAAAGGCGAGATGAATGCAACTGAGTACTTTATTATAGACACATCAGGCGTATATAAATACTAGGTCCCGGCAAAAAGGTCGCAAAATACAAACATGATATTTCTTGTCCAACCGGCAACCGGTTCTGTTAACAGTTAACAATGAAATATGCAGATATGTTAATACATGTTGATGTCAGTGCGAGAGGAGAGCGAAGATACAAATGATAATATATATAAAAAAGAGAAATGTCGTTACTATGTACGATCGTGTGACACACGAGGGGCACAAACATCTCGTGCAAGAACATATGTAATAGCTGAATATCAGGAATTATTTTAACGTATCAAATAACCACTGTGTAAATTTCGAATTAATTGCAGCACTTTACGTTGAATGCAAGTTTTGTTGAACTAAATTAATCAATCACTAATTCGATATGGAATAAATAAATGATTAAAATAAAGAAAATATTCTGAATTTCAATTCATGACTGAATTAGAGTATATTTATCAATTACATAGAGATTCTTAAGTGGGCGTAATTATTAGGTAATCTATTAATTGACAATAACTGTGCGAAAAGCAACCTACTAGTAGACACAAAATGTGTTCCTGTGTTTCCCTTTAAATAAAATGTCGATTTAGTAAAATAATTAGATTAAGAGTAATAGAGATTACGAGGTCAAGCATAATGACACAGACCAAAGCCGAGATTAGGAATTATGATTAACAAAGAAATGTTGGTATAGATGTTGAAAAAGAATATTGTTATTCGAAATAATAAAGCTATTGATATTGAAACGATGAAAATGCTTTCATATATTTATGATATTGTGCTAATGACTTTCAACTGTAATTTTTTTCATGTTGAGGATGATGATGGTGATAATTCTATTGTTACCAAAGATGAGAGTGACATGTATGATCCTGGCAAAGGTATAATGGTTTATTGCAACGATTTTATTCACAATTACGAGTTAGAAAATGTTAGGGTAATAATAAGGCTGAATATGATTACGATTTTGCTTACAATGATGAAGATATCAAAAGTTATGATGGTGATAATATTACTGGTACCCATAATAATAGCGAGGAGGTCTTATCATAAGAACTTTATGGTAAGCTTGATAATGACCCGATAATGATGTTTCCCATAAAGGTAATGGTATTGCTAACAATAGAAACAGCGATGAAAATAATATAGATTTTGTAAGCAGATGTTATATATTGGGTTAATTTGAAAAAAAAAAAAAAAAAAAAAAAAAAAAAAAAACCTGTCGCGCATCTTGAAAGTGAAGAAAAGGAGATCAATAACATAAATATTGAAACTATCGTCTAGTGAGATCCCACTAGAGTAGTTTAATCATTTAAGAAAAAGAAATACGCTTCAGTGATACGCTTTTGTGAAAACTCAATCGTAAGTTTGAAAATATGTGACCATTTCTTCGAGCGTAAAGATTTGATCAGTAGATTTGCTACTCCATCTTAAAGTATAGGATTCGAGAGAGAGAATGAAGTTTTATCTTGTAAAAGTTTTGCATTTGTTGCTATTTCAGCTTTGAGGAAGTTAAAACATTTTTATGAAATTTCCTTTACCAGGAAACTTTACCTTTTTTTCTCTCTAGATAAAAAAATTATTGTTGAAAAAAATAAAATATTTCCTAGTATCACAACAATACAGAAATAGATAAATAAAAACATTCTTTATATAAAGGATTACACACTAACTTTCTGAAGCATTTACACTAAAGTTCTAAGAAAGATATAAGCAAAAATTAAAGGGAAATAAATTCAACAATCTCTATTTTTTAAGGTCCCACTGTCAACATGGGAATGTTTAGATTACCATAAAGGTACCTTCCACATGGAAGGTCGTGAACAGATGAGAAATCACTTGTTTTTCTTTAAGAATAAAATATCTGACTGAAATTTAGCTGGGTTAAGTATTTGTTGTTGTTTGCAAAGCCGGAAAATTACACTTTTTGTAAAATCCCTTTTTACTGACTGGAGAAATTAGATCCATTTTATATCAGAATTTTATAGGACAATACAAAGTACTTAAGAATAATTCTTTGGTTAGAAAACAAATGAATTGCGAAAACTTCCTCTCTTCCTCGACTAAGAAAAAAAGATAATTTGAGTAAATCTTCATTTCATGCAATAGAAGTTTACCATAAAACTATGCACGTAACTATGCAGTCTCTCTCTCTCTCTCTCTCTCTCTCTCTCTCTCTCTCTCTCTCTCTCTCTCTCTCTCTCTCTCTCTCTCTCTCTCTCTCTCTCTCCATATATATATATATATATATATATATATATATATATATATATATATATATATATATATATATATATATATATATATATATATATATATATATATATATATGTATATATATATATATATATATATATATATATATATATATATATATCCATACTAGGTGTGTTTCTTTCTTATCCAGAATTTATTTTATTTTGTCTATTTTTTTTTTCTTTTTTTTTTTATTCCAGGTTATTTCTGTGTATTATTGTTTTGATTCCCATATTTATGATGTTTTGTGAATTCTTCTTTAAAGTTTTCTGTGTATTTGTTCTGATTTTGATATTGCTCTTTTCCTATAGCATTCATTTAATGTTTTAATGTTTTAATTTTTAATTTGATTTATATGGTTTAATTTATTATTTTTTAGTATATTTCCTCCACTTCATTTTTTAAGTATTTCGATTTATTTGTTATAATTCTTGCCTTTTTACAGAATTTCATTGCCTAACGTAATGTCTATTGATATGTGTTTTACATTCCTTTTTTAGCTCCGATGATGGGAAATGTTGTTCCCGAAAGCTTACCCAATAAACTATCCAAATGCTGAAGTATCTGCTTTCCTTCGCCTTTCTGCTATATATATATATATATATATATATATATATATATATATATATATATATATATATATATATATATATATATATATATATATATATATATATATATATATATATATATATATTTATATATATATATATATATATATATATATATATATATATATATATATATATATATATATATATATATATATATATATATATATATATATATATATAACTCAGGGTGAGAGAGAGAGAGAGAGAGAGAGAGAGAGAGAGAGAGAGAGAGAGAGAGAGAGAGAGAGAGAGAGAGAGAGAGAGAGAGAGAGAGACTTTATATCTTGATATTATGCTGCATATATGCATATATCAGTTACCTGTAATCCTTACAACGCCAAAGGATACAAATAACATAGCTTTGATAAGAATTTCATTGTAAAATTTGCAAAGGTGCCGTTTAACAATTGATGATTGAATAAAAAGAAATTAAGTATACAACGTTGACTACTATCGCCTTTTCAGGAAAAAAAAGTTATGGATGGCATCTCTGAAAACATGAAGTTGGAGATATTCTCTGGAAAAGCAAGGGGTTTTATGTCCTGTTGTTGGCAGCATTTCAAATGGGAGTAATGTTTCAGAAATTAGAGTTTTATGGCTATGCTGGAGACATTACTTTTGAGAAAAGCAATTGATGACAGTACTTTGATTTTTCGTGGATGGAATTGAGATAAGGTCGGTCAATTAATGAATTGATTTCTTGTATTTATGATTGCTGACATTGATAATGACAAGTGATTGTATCAAAGATTCAAGCAAAGTTATGGGTAAAAATTTGGCATTTGTGGATATTTGGTGATATGATTGCGAAATATTGGTGTTCCCCCAAAAATACTGATACCTCGAAGAGATACATAAAGGTCTTAATAACATACTGAAATATGCAAATAATCCACAACTTCTGTGATCCTAGATTTAATAAAATTTCATATTTCAGATTAAACTTAAATTTTTCATGAAGAAAATTTTAAATAAGAAAGTTGTCAAAGAAATATTGAAAAATGGTAACCATTTTTCACCGGAAGCTCAACGAATTCCACGCAGACAGCCTTACCTTTCTCCTTTAAACAAGAAGTATAGCATATTGCAATGGTCCTTGAATCCCTGTATCACCTTCGAGAAAATGTTTTCCTTTCCTCCGTGACACGACTTTATTCTCCAATGAAGACCATGTTTCCACTGCTGTAATTTTCAGAGCTTTGACTGTGTCCAATGCAGTCTAGATTAAGACGTTCTACATACCTTTTATATATTATCATTACATCTAGAATTATGCAGGAGCTCGAGATTTGACCATCTTGGAGCAGCATTGTTCCGCATCATTGTTCCTTGCATAGGGCATTGATTCTATACCATTTCACATCTAAAAACTATCTTAAGCAGGGTATTTTATCTTATGGACCTACCATTATATTCAGATGCCCTTGTCGTCTTCCATAATCTAAAGACAGCGTTATTAATTTCGAAAATAAAACGTCTAAAGACAAGGACAATATTCTTCTGAGGTCTTTGTTCTCATATCTACAAAATTTGTTGGATATTGTTTCAGAAATTTAGAACCACTAAGTCTATGCACGGTATCTCAATCTCTTTTAGATTTTGTTTACAAGATATCAAACAAAACAACAATTCAGGGGCGTAGGGGCGTTTTTCGGGTGGGCGGGGGGAGGGGGTGGCTAGACTTTGAAAAAACTCTGATTGTGGATCGGGTAGATTGATTTCAAGTCTAAGAACAGATTACTGAATTCGACAGTTATATGTACATACAATGGACTGAAAATGAACTTACATTTCTCTTGATAGGTCGATTGGTAATGTCATTCATGAAAGCATTGTTTCGGATCAGGGCTTAGGTTCGAATACTTGCCCAGTCGGAAGAATTTATCAAAAATGAATTTTCAGTGGATTTACGTTTCAAGGATAGAATTCGATATTAAATGTCCTTGAGGTTCATATCAACATTAATTAGAATTGCTGGTGTTAATGATACATATTCAATACACACACACACACACACACACACACACACACACACACACACATATATATATATATATATATATATATATATATATATATATATATATATATATATATATATATATATATATATATATATATATATATATATATATATATATATATATATATATATATATATATATATATATATATATATATATATATATATATATATATATATATATATATACATATATATATTTGTCACTATGCTGGAAGAAGGATCAGAAAAACGAGATTTTGGACTAGCACTTTCGTTTTTTCATACCTCTTCAGGTCCTCTTCAGGACCTGAAGAGGTATGAAAATACGAAAGCGCAAGTTAAAAATTTTGTTTTTCTGATCCTTTTCTGACAAATACATACATCGCATGCCTCAGCGATAAATCGTCAATATACAGTATATATATGTATATATATATATATATATATATATATATATATATATATATATATATATATATATATATATATACATATATATATATATATATATATATATATATATATATATATATATATATATATATATATATATATATATATATATATATATATATATATATATATATATATATATATATACTAATAACGAATTTGCTCTGCCGTGACATTTGAAACACTTGAGGAACTTTCTCTAATGATAAATATTTCTGCCCCACCAAAGACTCAAACTTATGACCGATAGAAATAAGGATGAAAATTGGACTGTTTAGTTCATCATAACCTTTGTTCCCATTTTTATTGATCATAAGGTATTTGTAACTTATTTGAAAATTTTTAAATCAAGAGTGTTAGTGATTAAATTATTCTAAGTGCCCCTGAAATTCAACATATATATATATATATATATATATATATATATATATATATATATATATATATATATATATATATATATATATATATATATATATATATATATATATATATATATATATATATATATTATATATATATATATATATATATATATATATATATATATATATATATATATATATATATATATATATATATATATATATATATATATAATCGACGCCAAAAATCTATTTATGGGTGAGGTAGCCATGTCGTCCTGATGGAAGTTCCTAAAGGGTAGCTTTCTAGGGTATATTTGACTACAGTGATATTTCCAGAGAATTTTACCTTATGGTATCCTGAATAGTTACTCCTGGCGCGAATATCCCTAAATAATCTCACAGTGATATCGCATAATATCAGATGACGTATTCTTGACACGTCACATAGCTATCTTAACCCCGAACAGTATTAACGCTTTGAGGGGTTACAATGACAAGAATCTGAAACGAGAATGAAAAGAGAGCCGCTCATAAGGCATCCCTCCTATTCCATTTCCAGTGTGTATCTGATGAAGGCGGTAGCGCCCTCTTTATTCCATGTAGCGATATACGAGGTGTTACAGATACTGTATTATAGGGAGGGGTCAATAAGCCCTTTTACAATAAAAGGAAGGGCATGTCCATCAGGACAACATGGCTACCTCACCCAAAAATAAATTTTGAGCTAAGGGCTAAGGCCATGTCGTCCTGATGGAAGTTTACCAGAGCATTAATGTATCTGTGGATTCTCAATCAGTGCCGTACTCTCAAGAAAGTATTTTCCTGGTCCGTCTAGACCTAGAGACCTATGACGTTACCGTCATGCATCATTTCATCTAAGCATGAAGTATGTTAGTGCTTCCGGCCCCCTACAGGGAAGAGTCGTACTAGACTCTGGAAAAAGTCTCGAGGAGTACATAATAACTATGGATGACAAAATGACAAGCTTGTATAGTGGTCTCGCCCTATACATTATAAAGCAAAGTTTGTATAAGAGTCACCAATCTCAGTATGAATTTGTGACACCTTTCCCAATGTGACTGCTTTTTTTAACTATTGGATAACGGTTGTATCCACATAGGAACAAATTTTGCCTCTCTGCCATTATCCCATTAGCGTACCACGTCAACCCTTCCTAAGTAAGGGTTAAAGTGAGTGGAATTTTGCTTGAATCAGGGAATAATCTTAAAAGACATACCATGATAAAAATATCCATATTTTAATCTTAATGCTCAGTATAATTCTAATAAAATGAGTGTGGGCGAATAAGACGCTGGGTTCGCTATGAACTGGTTTATTAAAATTTAATAAACGTACATATCAGATCAACATTTATAAAATTTATAAAATGTGGATGATATGCGTTAAAGCATAAAGAAAAACAGTCAACAGAAAATATTTTTTCGTCTACTAGGAAACAGATTTGCCACTTCAATTGAATTATTAATAATAATGATATATTCTGTTTACTGTTTATTTACACTAGCGTAAGAAACGCTTGGCACAAATGTCCGTATTGGGCTATAGTTCACCGACGTCAATGGAACAGTTCGTAAGGACACTTTCGTGGCCTATCGCTCAGTGTTTAGTAACATACAGTGACTACACACGCACCCTCTTAATTAATCGTCTCAAACTAATTACACTGTTCCTCGCATATTTAAAACAGAAGGTTAAAGAATTCTACCTGCTGCTACCACAGACCTCTTAAGTTGCTCCACTTGCTTCGCATAGTGCATAAAGAAACCATTGGATGACTACCCGCCGGTGTACAAACAAGGATGTTCAAAGTCCATAAAATTAAAGAAATTTTATGGAAGAGGCAACTTTCCTCTGATCGTGACTAACGGGTGTACTGTCTGGATCCGTTCTGCGAATAACACGGGTGATTTTCACACTTAGTTATAGATAACTTTGAACACAGGATTTCTCTTCTGAACAGCTGTTCTCCCATAAAGTCTGAAGTTCTATGAAGATAGACCTTTAGGTACTCCACTGGACATAGAGATGCATCTTCCTTTAGAGGGCAGATTCTCTAGGGACCCCACCTGTTGGTGGGTAGCTTGTTCATGGTAAGAAACGTTGGGTCTGGAAATAGATTCAGTTCTCCCTCCAAGAACTGAAAGTGGCCTTCCTCTCTAGAGAGAGCCACTATTTCAATAACTCTGGCCCCCAAAGCGAGTACAAACAGAAATATGACTTAAATTCAAAACCTTCTAAGCGCATTCTTCATTGTTCATTATTAATACACAAAGAAGAATCATATCTAATGACCATGCAAAGGGTCTTTGGAGGCGCTGAAGGGCTAAGCCCAGCATGGGCCTTTGTAGTTCATTAAGAACTTCGTTAGAAAGGTCGACCTGTAAGGCATATGGTATCTGACTTGTCAAGACAGGCTTGAACAATAGAATTGTGTTTGGCTACTAAACCTTGCTCATAAAGGTGAATGAAGAATGATAAATAGGAATCTGTCGAGATTTCTTTTGGTTTCTTCGCCTTGACAAAGGATATCTATTTTTTTCCCTGAAGCCTCATAATGTCTTCTTATTTCCTCCGAAAGTCTAAACTGACTTTTAACACCAAATCTTTTTCTCATCGCTATGGAGAGAAAATCATGAGATGTAGGTTCTGTGTTTTCTGTGATGAAGCAAACACAGTCGACTTCTGTACTCGCTGAGACAGGGATGGATCCGGTAGCGGTACGAATTTTAGTCGTAGTTCTAATGCCAGAGGGAACCACACGATATTTGTCCACTTGTGGGTCACTATTGCTGCTTTCCCTTTGAAGGATCTCAGCTTATCGAGAACCTTCAAAAGGAGGTTGTGCGGAGGGAACAGATAAATATTGGACCATCTGTTCCAGTCTAAGGACATAGCCTCCACTGCCTCCGCTAGCGGATCCTCGTATGGGGACACGTAACGATCTATTTTCCAGTTATCTTTCGTCGCAAAGAGGTCTATCTGCCGCTCCGGGACTTGGCTCGAGATGAAGGCGAACGATCCTGCATCAAGGGACCATTCTGACTCTATAGGTGTAAACCTGGGTAGAGTGTCCGCTGTCACATTGCAGAACCCTTAAATGTGAACTGCCGACAGGTGCCCTTTCTTCCATTCTGCCAAACGGAATATGGCCAACATCACTTGGTTGATTTGAGGTGACCTTCACCCTTGTCGATTCAGGCATCTCACTATAACCTCGCTGCCTAGAACCAGTCTTATGTGGGTCGAGTGGCGAGGAGATACTTTCATTAGTGTCAGAAGTACTGCCATGGCTTCTAGAAAGTTGATGTAAAATGACTTGAAAAGATTGGACCAAGCTCCTTGGACTCTCTTCTGATGAAAGTGAGCTCCCCAGCCTTCCTTTGAGTTACTGACAGGGGATGAGGTTGAAGAAGTATTGATCTCTTCAACTGCTTGGCATTGGACCATGGCTTGAGAAGCGTTCTCAGTCGAGTCGGTAGAGGTCTTATTAAATGTCTTCTTGCGTTTGATGCGTATTTTCTCTAGACTCCTGTTGCATCCTAGAGCTGTGCTCTTAGCATTGGGTCTGTTATCGAAGCAAACTGTAGAGAGCCCAGCACACTCTCCTGTTTGCATCTTCATATCCGTTTTGGATTTCAATAGTCTCTTGACAGATCCTGCTATTTCTTTCCTCTTCTTCCCAATAATGGAAAGTCGATGTGACTCCAAATTCCAGTGGATTCCCAACCACTGAAATTTTTGAGTTGGAGAAAGTCGAGAGTTTTTAATGTTGATCTTGAATCCCAGATTTTCCAGGAACTGGATCACTATCTTAGAAGCTTGCATGCATTGTATCCTGGATGCTGCCCACACCAGCCAGTCGTCCAAGTAGGCTACTACTTGGACCCCCCTTTAGGCGTAATTGATGGACGGCTGAGTTCACGAGCTTTGTGAAAATCCTTGGGGCTATGTTTAGCCAGAAAGGCATGACTCTGAAGGCATAAAGTTTTCTATGTAACTTGAAGCCTAGGTAGGAGGAGAGGTGATGATTAATTGGAACGTGCCAATAAGCGTCAGACAAGTCTATAGAAACAGCATATGCACTTTTGGGCAGTAGGGTCCTTATGTTTTGAAGTGTGAGCATTCTGAACTTGTAGTTCACTATGAATTTGTTGAGTGGCGATAAGTCTAGAATGACTGAGTTTTTCTGAGTCCTTCTTTGGAACACAAAACAGCTTTTCTTGGAATTTGATGGACTTAACTTTCCGGATTACTCTTTTGTCTAAGAGCTCTCAGACATATTTTTCCAGAACGGGGGTTGAGTGTTGGAAGGATTGAGGATATTGAGGTGGAGGAATGCTCCAGCTCCAACCTAGTCCATTCTTTATTAGGCTGTGAGCCCAGGGATCGAAGGCCCAGCGATCCCTAAATAGCTGTAGTCTCCCTCCTACTGGAAGTATCTCACTTCTGCTGTTGTGCACCTGAGGCCTTGCTTCCTTGACCGCATCCTCCCCTGGATCCCCTTCCTCTTGAAGGGCGTCTAGAAGAACCTCTGGCTGTTCCTCTAGCTTTCGCACGAAAGGAAGAAGTCTGCGTTTCGAAGGTTGGATTAAAAACTGGCGACTGTGTCGCCACTTGTTGAGGTACCAGCTGGTACGTGGTTGGAGGTTGTAGCACTATCTGAGGCACCGCGGTCACAGGAAGTTGTTGTTGTTGTTGCTGTTGGTAGGGTTTATCCAGCCGAGAGGATGGCCTAGGCAATTTTGTCTTCTTCTTGGGTTGGGGACTCTCATCTGGAGAAGACTTTCTCTAAGATCTAAGCCCCTATTTTCGAGAAGGTTCCTATTCTCTGTGGCTGCCTTGTCTACTACCTCTTTAACCACTTCATTGGGAAAGAGGTCTTCACCCCAGATACGAGAGGATTTCACTCTCATCGGTTCGTGCCTCACCGCAGCCAAGGCGAACACGAACTCTCTACATGTTCTCCTAGCTTTAATAAAGCTATAGAGATCCTTCGTAACTGTAGCCAGATGGGTTTTGGCCATTACCATGAACATGTCCTGGTTCTTGGGGTTAGTTGCCATCGTTACTAATGTCGTTTGCAACGACATCGATGCCGCAATTCTTTCCTTCGCCTCTTGCTCTCCACACAAGAGAACCTCCGACAGTTTTAGAAGTTCCTCACCAAACTGACGTTCAGCAATATCAGCTTCCAGCTTCCCGACTGAAGGTAAGGTTGACGTTCTTCCAGTCTTCTTGGTCCAAGGGCATGGTCAGAGATAACGGCTTGCACTCCTCCAAGGAGAGCATGGTTTCCCTGCCTCTGCCACCTTTAAGCCTGCCTTATATCCCTTTTCCATGAAGGGAAAGGCTCTAGTTGGAGAGGCCACAAAGGAGGGAAGCTTCTTACTCAAGGTTGGCCCCTTTGAGTTCGTGAAGCTCCTCTCTTTCATGGAGACCACTAGTAACGCTTGTGCTTTACTATGGTCAAGAACTATGACCTCCTTCGCCTCCGTCTCCTCCTTTGAGGCTGGCTCCTTCCTAAGACGGACATAGCAATCCCGATAAGAATCTTTGTTGGGCCAAAATTCCACTGCTTCCAGGGGAATTGCTCCCAACTTTTCTGATATCACGATCTTCCCGGTTGTCATTGGCATGTGTTCGGCATACCTCCAAGGATTGGGGTATGAGCACAAAGGAAGATCCTTCACGCTGAGTCGCTTCTGGGGCCCACGTGATGCTGCAAGTCTACGTATCCAGTTTCATTGCAGCTTCCTTCTCATCATTCTTTCTTTGAATTTGTTGGATCATCTCAACAATAGAAGAAAGAGTCCTTCCCAGTTCATCTGGTATAGCAGACGATGTAGAGGGAACAGGTTCTGGGTCCGGAACCGATGTAACCGACACCTCGGCGAATTCTTCCTCTTCTACTTGAGGAGCCTGAGACAGCTCCTCCTCCTTACCTTCTCCTAGAAGGTCTTTCTCTGTAGAATCCGACACCTCCGACATCTTATCGGCCAATTGGATGTCTTGAAGGGTGGCCGAGACTTCAGAATCTACCGGATTCTGGGCAGTTGGTATCTTCACCTGAGGCTGAGGAATGACTGCATCAGCCGATGCTTTAGGGAAAAGGTATGCCCTCATCTTCTCATTTGGAAGGTAAGGGCCTGAGGTGTTTTTCTGAAAACCCCTCATCTAGGTTCGTAACTTTTCTCTGGCAGCATCCCTTGACTCCGTCGACTTAGGGTTGTTAAAAGCCTCAGTAATCAGGTTAGAACATACAGTACAAACCTGCGGGTCCCAATACTGGAGATCACCTCTGGAGGCTGTGCATGCTGCGTGCCTCCTGCAAAACTGATGTCCACAGAAGTTCTTACTGCGGACATTGCAGAATACATTCTCGCACTTCGGATGGTACTCCTCTAAAGAGAAGAAAAATCCATGAGTATCAAGTGAAAGCTTTTCACTTATATTAGAACATATAGTTTACACAGTAAAGCTATAAAAGAAAGAAGGAAAGTCACATACTTGTATTTCCTGCCCAGCCAATTGCTGTTACCTCCCAAAATATCAAAACTAAGGTTAATTCTATTCTGGAATACCTTATGTAATTTCCTAAACGGAAATTTAAGGTGTATCTCACACCTTGAAATAAAGTTTTAATATACGGGATAGAATGAATGCAGAAAGAACTCACTTTCTATATATTGTACGGTCTCAAGAAAGGCTGTACAAGATAACATTAAGTATGATGAAGAACTTTAGTGTTACAACAAACTCTGTACTCTAGTTTATTATTACAGTGTGTACTACACTACAAATATAGTAACTACTGTACATCGCATGCTGCTGTGCCGGCCAGCACGTGACGGCACGTGCCGGCCAGCACGTGATGGAACGTGCCGGCCTGCATTTACCCCCATATAGTTAAAAGATATACTAATTTTATCTAGTAGTCAGCAGGTCACTGGTTCGCAAATGTGTGCCGGCCGGCAGCTGAAATCACTAACATCCGGCTGCCGGCCAGTAATCGTAGTGGCCAGCAGATTTCGGGCTGTGTTTCCACTGCCGGCAGGCAAAGGTAGCAATACCCATGTCTTCTGACAGTGGCTAAGAACCAGAGAACCTCCACCTGCCTGGCTGTCGGCTGTACAAAACACTAGTAAGAGAAGCAGTATGGATGTAAAGTTATAAGGCGCATTGCCATACAACCTTCCATCCAAAAAGAGTGAACTTATGGAAGGGGAGAATGTAGCATTCAGGCTTCCAAAGAATCCATAGCCTGCTGGACTCTACCGGCAGACATGGAAGGGAGACCAAGGGAGGTCTGGGGCTCACTCTGCAAAGAACAAGGGGTCTCTGCCGGCCGACACGTTACTGCCAGCCGGCAGAGAGCTGAGCCAGTCCTCTATCCTAACCTACACTAGGTACGGAAGTAGGACTGCGGCCAAAAGATAATAAAAGAAAGAGAGGTGGGGAAGGGATAAGGGTCCTATAAACTTCATTCTAGCAAGAGACACACTCAGCAGTTAGGGAAGCTCATCCTAACCTAGAGTTGTCTATTAGGGAGGAAGACAGGCAATACTTGCTATCCTCCTCCCAACTAGAACAAAGTTAGGTGAAGTTATTTCGCCGGGCAACGGAGAAAACTCATTTTCCAGCCCGAGAAAAACAACACAGGACAGTCTGCTAGACCACTAGAGGAAGGAATCATCTCATACAGAATCCTTCAGACGTGGACTAGGGAAGCAAAGCTTCCTGTATCCGCCCCTAACCTAGCAAAGGAAACTCATTCTCTATGATAGGAAGAAGCACACCACAGAGTAGAAACTCTGATGTTCTGCCCTAACCCCAAAAAACAGTCACTCTGGTTATCAGGTCAGGACAGACATATCCTAGTATAGTCATACCTGAATTATTATACAGATAAAACAGCTAGGATTAAGCCTAAGGCTTACTCACAGGGAGAGAGGGATTGAACTTAGCCTCCGGAGGAGAAAAGAACAATCGGGAATGTGCGAAAGTATACTACTATACCTAGCTTACTAGCCTAGGTGCGGTGAGAATCTATTACCTAATTCACCGAAACTCTCACGTATACAATCTTGGAAAGAACCTTCAACAATATTTTACACGCATAAAATATTTGCCTATAGCTTCAATAATATAACACTCGGAAAAACTTATATCATGCATGAAAGTACTAGGGCCAAACGCCTAGGCTACTAAGCCTCGCGAAGGGCAAACTTGGTTACCTAAATCAGCGAACTAAAAACTAACAGCATATATAAGCATTCCTAGAGGAGCTAAATAGCTAGATTATTAAAGCACAACAAACCGGGAACGTCGCTCTAGCTAAGTAAATGATGCCTCCGGTAGGCAACAGCTCTTGTTTACGTTTATATCACTTTTGATTTCATTTAAAACGACAAGAGCTTACATTTATACATGGTAAAGATAATACTCAACTTTCCAGAGGCAGAAGAGACCAGAGAAGTCATCAAAATGTTGAATAATATCCAAAATAACGAGAGAACACAAGGGAAAATACCGAGTAGTAGAGCTACATGAAAAGAAATAAAGAGGGTGCTACTGCCTTCATCAGATACACACTGGAAACAGAATAGGAGAGATGCCTTATGAGCGGCTCTCTTTTCATTCTCGTTTCAGATTCTTGTCACTGTAACCCCTCGAAGCGTTAATACTGTTCGGGGTGAAGATAGCTATGTGACGTGTCAAGAATACGTCCTCTAATATTATGTGATATCCCTGTGAGATTATTTAGGGATATTCGCACCAGGAGTTAGAATTCCGGATACCCTAAGGTAAATTTCTCTGGGAATATCACTGTAATCAAATATACCCTAGGAAACTACCCTTTAGGAACTTCCATCAGGACGACATGGCCTGAGCCCAAACATATATATATATATATATATATATATATATATATATATATATATATATATATATATATATATATATATATATATATATATATATATATATATATATATATATATACATAAACTTAGTTCTGACCTAATAATGAACCAAGAAACAGCTTTACTGATATGTATACATTGACAAATGAAATGATGATAACTGATTTTACACTATGGAACGCCCTTATTATCAAACAGAAATTCGCAAAGGGATGACGCAACTCAAGTCAGGCGTTGGCGAAGCCACAGAAATGACAGTTTTAATGTTCACTATTCGATTTGCCTATGTTGATTACACTGATTATTATAACATTAAGTTACACTATAGTTATACACCTTCTGGCATATAACTATTATTCCTTAAATGATTTTATTCTGTAAAGAATAATGATATTCTCCATTCAATAAAATTCTATTTGGTAACGCTGTCCCACACTTGTCCCACCAACCTTAACTATGCTTATGATTGTTACCTTGGTCACTTGAACGGCAACATGAATTGTCATACATGTGTTCTAGTGAAAAAAGCAAATACTAATAACTTTTATAGGTAAACTCAAGATGCCTCCGATCGCACCATTTCCCGATAAAAATATTAATTC
>NC_090729.1:150249499-150254499 GCF_036898095.1 Palaemon carinicauda
GAATGGACAGTGACATTGTCCCAGTTGGACACCAGAGACTGACCTTGAGCTGAAGTCCAACCTCAGTTTGGCAATCACCAAGCAAACCTCTATCAAAAATCTTATGAATGTTTGATAAAATATATACTAAAATGAGATCAAATAAGCAATTGTTTCCATCTTATTGATTTTATTATCATGTCTAAAATACATCCCTACATTTGGGGTTGTAGTACACTATTGTTAACGTCCCTGTCACTCGGAAACGATAATCTCCCATAAAATGCCCAAACTGCCATGTGGTAGCTAGAAAAGGGGGAGAGGGTTGTGTGAATGCTTATCTGTAAATATTAAGCCGTCATTATTGACAGGTCGCATACACTAGTTTGATGATGAATTAGATTTTTATAAATTTTTTAAAGGGGAAAAGTCGTTTAACCTTAATTTTGTGTACTTCTTGTGCAAGAGGAAATTGCATGAGCTGTTAAAGCCACACTTTGCAGTTAGGCAGCAGAAACGACTTAACTTCTACCATTAGGACCAAGATCTCGCATAAGAATCAAACTAGAGAGTCTTGCAATTTTTCCTTTTTTTATATTGTTTCTATTTTATGCGTTCGTCGTGTTTGGGATATACATTCATACATACAAACATACAAACATACAAAACTTCCTCACTTGATTAGACAAACTCCAGTTCTCACTTAATTACCTGTTTCTTTACATATTGTTAACTACTGCATTTGATTGTTCAGTGGCCACTTTCCTCTTGGTAAGGGTTTCTTTAGTTCCATTCCTCCCGGAGTCATTTTCCCTATTGGAGCTCTTGAGCTTATAGCAACCTGCTTTTCTATCTAGGCTTGTAGCTTAGCTAATAATAATAATAATAATAATAATAATAATAATAATAATAATAATAATAATAATAATAATAATAATGTATAGTAACTGTCAGCTGACAACTAACTTCAACTGTTCGCAAATCTAAAATTAAATTCTCAGAACTGTACATTCAAAACAGCAGTTACCCAGTGAAGTGGAACTTGTCCCTTTCAGATATCATTTCTCCTTCTGCTTTGGAGGCCAGTCCAATAAAACGGTTTCCAAATTAGCAAAAGTTTCGTACAAATCATAAAAAAGAAAAACACCTTCAAATAACAACAGTTTGTAATTCAACGATGATTAAGGCGACTGAAATTGACCATTATTCACTGAGGCTTTGACTCTAATCTCGCTTTTATTTTTGCTTGCGATATCAGAGTGACGATAATTGCATGGGGATTTTGTAATAGTTAAATTGAGTTTAATGCGTTGCCTATACATAAGTAAAGGTTTGATTTTTAAATTTTTCAGGCTTTATAGAAAATCAAATAAAAGCGTTGTTACAGCATACACAAACACACTCTCTCTCTCTCTCTCTCTCTCTCTCTCTCTCTCTCTCTCTCTCTCTCTCTCTCTCTCTCTCTCTCTCTCTCTCTCTCTCTCCAAACAAATAGAAGTTCGAGTCTTATAGGCCTATAGTCTATTATTATTATTATTATTATTATTATTATTATTATTATTAACATACTTTGTCTAAAAGTTTTACACAAACATATATACAGTGTATACATACACACACATACATACATATATATATATATATATATATATATATATATATATATATATATATATATATATATATATATATATATATATATATATATATATATATATTTATATATATGTACACACATATATATATATATATATATATATATATATATATATATATATATATATATATATATATATATATATATATATATATATACATATATATATATATATATATATATATATATATATATATATATATATATATATATATTTATATATTTAAATATATATAGATATATACCATATAATAAATATATATATATATATATATATATATATATATATATATATATATATATATATATATATATATATATATATATATATATATATATGTATATATATATAAATATATATATATATATATATATATATATATATATATATATATATATATATATATATATATATTTATATATATATATATATATATATATATATAAATGATATATAAATATATAAATGGTATATATATATATATATATATATATATATATATATATATATATATATATATATATATATATATATATATATATATATATTTATATTTATATATATATACACACACATACACACACACACACACACACACATATATATATATATATATATATATATATATATATATATATATATATATATATATATATTATTACTATGCAAGCTACAACCCTAGTTGGAAAAGCAAGAAGCTATAAGCCCAGTGGCCCATATTGGGAAAAATAGCCCAGTGAGGAAAGGAAATAAGGAAATAAATAAATGAAGAGATCAAATTAACAATAAATTATTCTAAAAAAGGCAACAACGTCAAAACAGATATGTGATATATAAACTATTAACAACGTCAAAAACAAATATGTCATATATAAACTATAAAAAGACTCATGTCCGCCTGGTCAACAAAAAAGCATTTCCTCTAACTTTGAACTTTTGAAGTTCTACTGCTTCAACTACCCGATTAGGAAGATCATTCCACAACTTGGTAACAGCTTTAATAAAACTTCTAGAGTACTGCGTAGTATTGAGCCTTAAATTGGCGAAGGACTGGCTATTAGAATTAACTACTTTCCTAGTATTACGAACAGGATAGAAATTCCCAGGGAGATCTGAATGTAAACGATGGTCAGAGTTATGAAAAATCTTACGCAACATACATAATGAACTAATTGAACGACGGTGCCAAAGCTTAATATCTAGATCAGGAATAAGAAATTCAATAGACCGTAAGTTTCTGTCCAAAAAATTAAGAAGAGAAACAGCAGGTGAGACCAGACAGGAGAACAATACTCAAAACAAGGTAGAATGAAAGAATTAAAACACTTCTTCAGAATAGATTGATCACCGAAAATCTTAAAAGACTTTCTCAATAGGCCAATTTTTTTTGCAATTGAAGAAAACACAGACCTTAAATGTTTCTCAAAAGTAAATTTGCTGTCAAGAATCACACCTAAAATTTTGAAAGAGTCATACAAATTTAAAGAAACATTATCAATACTGAGATCCGGATGTTGAGGAGCCACCGTCCTTGACCTACTTACAATCATAATCTGAGTTTTGTTAGGATTGAACTTCATACCCCATAATTTGCACCATGCACTAATTTTAGCTAAATCTCTATGAAAGGATTCACCAACCCCAGATCTACATTCAGGGGATGGAATTAATGCAAAGAGAGTAGCATCATCTGCATATGCAACAAGTTTGTGTCCTAGGCCTAACCACATGTCATGTGTATATAGTATGAAAAGTAATGGGCCAAAAACACTACCCTGTGGAACACCGGATATCACATTCCTATGCTCACAATGGTACCCGTCAACAACCACTCTTTGAGATCTATTACTTAAAAAATTAATAATAACGCTAAAAGACGACCCACCCACTCCAACTGTTTCAGTTTGAAAACAAGGGCCTCATGATTTACACGGTCAAAGGTAGCACTAAAATCAAGGCCAATCATACGCACTTCCTGACCACAATCAGGGGACCTCTGTACAGCATTGGAGATTGTAAGAAGGGCATCACATGCTTCAAGGCCTTTACGAAAACCAAATTGCAAACTAGGGAGTAGATGATTACCTTCAGCAAACCTATTAAGACGTTTTGCCAGAAGACGTTCAAAAACTTTAGATAATATGGGAGTTATGGAAATTGGGCGGAAAACTAGTGGGACTTGAGCTACCAAAAACACAATTACATAGAGGAGTAACATTACCAATTCTCCAACAAGTGCTAAAAGCTCCTCTTCTTGCTAACTTGTGCAAAACAAGAGATAACTTTGGAGCTAAGAAGTCTGCAGTCTTTATAAAAAAACAAAGGAAAAATACCATTTGGGTCTACACCTCCATAAGCATCAAGGTCCATCAACAGAGCTTTAATCTCACGAGATCGAAAAGCTAAAGTAGTTAGTTTAGCCTCAGGAAAACAGGAATGAGAAAGTTCAAGTTTTTCATTATTCTGTTTTCTGTCAAAAACGTCAGCCAAAAGGGTTGCCTTTCCCTTTGGACAGTGAGTGACTGAGCCATCTGGTTTAAGTAAAGGAGGAACTGATGCATCTACACCAAAGAGTGTAGATTTAAGGGTAGCCCACCATTTATGTTCCTGAGTTGTACCAGAAAGGGTTTCTTTTATGGTTAAATTGTACTCCTTTTCAGTTGAGGCATAAACTCTCTGAGCAAAAGCTCGAAGCTGAGTATAGTTGTTCCAGGTCAAATCTGATCTGTTACCCTTCCAAAGGTGATACGGCTCCTGCTTCTCTAAATAAGCACGTCTACAATCATCATTGAACCACGGTTTATCTTTCACTTGGTACCTTAGCACACGAGAAGGGATACGCCTATCAATTATGTTGACTAGATTCTCATTCAAAGGGACGACAGGATCTACACTACTGTATAATTGTGACCAATTCAAGCACAAAAGATTATGCAAAATCCCATTCCAGTCTGCTAGGGATATCATATAAATTTTACAAGAGTATGATACATCAAGGACAGGCTGCTCAGTCTCCACTAATAATGAAATCAAGGCATGATCAGATGTCCCGACTGGAGAACCAACCTTACTAGTTATAACGCCAGGGGAGTCAGTCTATAAAAGGTCCAAGCAATTACAAGACCTGTGAGCAGCTTCATTTATGATTTGCTCACAGCCTGATTCAGCGGCAAAGTCTAAATCTCTTAAGCCAGGGCGAACAGAAGGAGAGATAGAACGTAACCCTTCCCTATGGTGAGCATTGAAATCACCAACAAAGACAAAAGAAGCCTTTCTATCATCTTCTTGTATCTTATCCATAATGGTAAGAAGACAATAAAAGATAGAATCATCCATATCTGGATCCCGGTAGATCGAACACAA
>NC_090729.1:150264499-150334443 GCF_036898095.1 Palaemon carinicauda
TGTTTTTTCTCTGAAGTTCTGATAATCTCAGTGGCGTAAGGAACTCTCATTTTTATGGGACAACTTTGTCTTAATCTCTTTTAGAATTTTAACATGCCGGTGTAGTTCGAGAAGGTAATTTTACATGAGCAAGGGGGAGCTCATTGGGCTATCTGATGAGTCATCAGCTGCCATTACCTGGCCCTCCTTGGTCCTAGCTTCGGCGGAGAGGGGCCTCGAGCGTTGATCATATGTATATGTGGTCATTTAATATACTTACGAGATATGAAGGTTGTTTATAATGCATGATATGAAAAATATTTTCGATAAGCAAATTCTTTCAATTATCACGAATAAACAAAATTAAATTACCTATATTACAAAAATTCTCCTTATCGGGAAATTGTATATTAACTTTTATTTCTCTTTATACCTCCTCCCTTCCCATTGTATGGCCTCTGTCCTTCACATAATAAAAGAAAATTGTGGAAAAAAATGTTGTATAGTACAAAACAAGGAAAGATATTCCATCGTTTGGAAATTGGACTTGATTAGAGTGATGGTGAAAAACCCATTTAAATCTGAAATGGATTTTGGCTGCTGGTCACTTAATAGAGGGACCTTGGCTGTTGATGTTAATTATCTCCTCCGAAATAAAACTCCACAGTTCATTAAATCCAATCGTTTGCCTTTATTGGGAATTAAGGGAAAATTTATGACCTAGTCATTCACTGATGTAATTTCCTTAGTGATTCATGATTAGAGTTTATGGAATACTGCTGTCACACTGGATTTAAAAGTCCTTCCATTTCTTGTGCTTTGTCAGACATCTATCTTGTAGCTACAGGTAGGAGGTTGGCCAAGGCACTAGCCCCCCGTTGAGATACTACCGCTAGAGCGTTATGGGGTCTTTTGACTGGCCAGACAGTAGTCCATTGGATCCTTCTCTCTGGTTACGGTTCATTTTCCTTTGCCTAACACATACACCGAATAGTCTGGCCTATTCCTTACACACCCTCTTCTGTCCTCATACACCTGACAACACACATTACCAAACAATTCCTATTACTGCACTGTAATTGTTCAGTGACCACTTTTCTCTTTGTAAGGGTAGAAGAGACTCTTTAGCTATGGTAAGCAGCTCTTCTAGGAGAAGGACACTCCAAAATCAAACCATTGTTCTCTAATCTTGGATAGTGCCATAGCCTCTGTACCATGGTCTTCCATTGTTTTGAGTTAGAGTTGTCTTGCTTGAGGGTACATTCGGGCACACTATTATATCCTATTTCTCTTCCTATTTTGTTATAGTTTTTATAGTTTGTGTACGAGATATTTATTTTAATCATGTTGCTCTTATTAAAATATATATTTTTTTTATTCCTTTCCTCACTGAGCTATTTTCCCTGTTGGGGCCCCTGGGCTTATAGCATCCTGCTTTTCCAATTAGGGCTGTAGCTTAGAAAGTAATAATAATAATAATTAGCTAGTAATAATAATAATAAAAATAATAATAATAATAATAATAATAATAATAATAATAATAATAATAATAATAATAATAATAATAATAATAATAATTGTCGCGAACGAAGTGAGTGACCTTATTCGGAATGTCAAAATTAATTTGAAGATATCTCGTTCAACCTGTAGCCCACTCATTCCCTAACCAAATGATATTTCAAAGGATTATTTTCTACACGCACACACATACACACACACACACACATATATATATATATATATATATATATATATATATATATATATATATATATATATATATATATATATATATATATATATATATATATATATATATATATATACAAACACACACACACACACACACACACACATATATATATATATATATATATATATATATATATATATATATATATATATATATATATATATATATATATATATATATATATATATATATATATATTCACTTCACCTATTTCATTCGGGCTTTCTTTCTCTTCGTTATATTTCAAAATTCCCTCAAACACGCAATCTCCACCATACTTCCTTATCTCGCTTGTAATCCTATCAATCATAAATCTCGTAATTGCCTTTCTAATTAAGTCCATAATCCATTTCAAAAGAATGTTTAGCTTTTCTATAACACATTTGAGAATTGCTTCAGTCAGCTCTACCTCTCTTCTATCTTCCAGATTCATTTTATTCATCATCTCCTCTGGTTTATCTTTTACTTTGATTCTCGTGTGCTCACTAACTTTTTTTTTCCTTGCATTTACTTCCTATTAAAATAGCTTTCATTTCTTTCTGAAAGTCCTACTCAAAAAAATTATAATGAATTGTGGTTGTTGGTGCTCGTAGAATTTATTTCAGTCCAGCCATCTTCCGAGAGAGTTCATCTAGGCGTTATCTAGTGATCCCCAGGCCGACCAACCATGTAAGTAAACTCTATGGTGTTGTTGAAGACTAATTTTGGTCTTCTGAAATAACCCCTGATTAATTGTATTGTTAAATCAACACTAATTAAAGAAGAGTAATCAATGTCAATAGTGCTGTAGGGGTTAAATAATATGGCTACATGTCTTCTTTTTTCTCTACTTTCCCACCGATACCCTTACATTAAGGGGTCAATTACCTGATGCACCCTCTCTAATGTCTAAATAAATTGAACTACGAAAAACACCCGGAATCCGGTCAAATTATTATTATTATTATTATTATTATTATTATTATTATTATTATTATTATTATTATTATTATTATTATTATTATTATTATTATTGTTATTATTATTACTAGCTAAGCTACAACCCATGTTGTTAGAGCAGGATGCTATAAGCTATAAGCCCAAGGGCTCCATCAGGGAAAAATAGCTCAGTGATGAAAGGATATAAGGAAATATATAAACTACAAGAGAAGTAATGACCAATTAAAGTAAAATAAAATAAGATTAAAATAAAATATATTCGAAGACTAAAAGACAACTCGTCTGAAGGAGTGTTTTCAAATTTCAGCCTCCTTTATAATTTTTGAATTTAAATAATGAAAATAGACTTTCAAGTCAAACCTGTAAGAGGATGAATTTAAATCTCCTAAGCAACATGACATGACATGAAAGAGGAGAAATTTTTTTTTTTTTTTTGAGAGGAAAAAATTTTTCATGAAACCAAATAGCTTTGGAGTTCCACAGGATATGAAAGTAATCTGTGTTCCAATTTTACTCAAAAAAAGAGAAAGGTGTTATTTCCAAGAGGCTCTAATAAATGAAAATCTTAAATTTTTAGTAAGTGGATTATTACCTTTATATAAACCCCTTTCTGAGTGGGGATACCTTAACGTGGTGAAAGGGTTTGTGTATCACCCTTGCCAGCAAAGCTGTACTAGTCGGGGATTCTTGTACTAGGTTGGTTTGCTGTCAGTGATCAGACTAAAATCTCCCTCCATCACTAGTCTACAGTTGGCCAGCGGGCTAGTGAAACCGACCAAACCCTAGACATGACTAAGGGCATGTCTGAGGCCTTTGCCCTGCAATTGACTAGAAACTGTTGTATTTGTTTTCTTTTTATAATAATAGGGTTTAATTTTGAGTTTTATGCTTTTCATAAACGATATATACTCAACAACCTCCCAAATCAACAATTCAATACTTTCAATCATCGATCACCACAATCTCAAGTTAATAGATAAGATTAAGTTTAAATGGAAAGAAAAATAATATAGCCCAGTTCAATAGTGAAGAAAAAAATCTATATATGTTAGTCATTACACTGTAAGTACTGTAGGATTTAATCATATGTTTTGTCATGAAACCAAAAAAAAAAAAAAATATCAACATGAAATTGCATAAAAAGTCGTGAACAAAATATTCTAGTTTATTTTGTGGAGCTCTCACATTATCACTCTCTTTAATCTTCAACAAACAGCTCTCTCTCTCTCTCTCTCTCTCTCTCTCTCTCTCTCTCTCTCTCTCTCTCTCTCTCTCTCTCTCTCTCTAAGCATGTTTTTGTATCCACCCTCGCACTCCTGAAGTCGGTCTCTTATTGGCTGATACCATCTCTCGTGGACCAATCACACACCATCACCCTGCAGTTTTTCTTAGTAAAAAAAGTCTTCCTAAACTCGACGTTCGGTCGGATGTGTTTAAGGTTCAGATTCTTTTGCGATTGTTTAAGATCAGTAAACTTTAATTGTAAATGTTGATGTGAAAACTCTGCACAGGATCCGATTTGTTAATTGTGAGAGAGTGAAACAAAAACAACTATTAATGTTTCCCAGGGGGTTGGGCGAAGTGTGGAAGACTTACGACTAGAAGGCATTGTGAAAGTTAAGAGAGAGAGAGAGAGAGAGAGAGAGAGAGAGAGAGAGAGAGAGAGAGAGAGAGAGAGAGAGAGAGAGAGAGAAATAAAAAAAATATAATCAGAATATGATATATTATGACTATGAGAGTACTTGTTTCATAAACTATCTCACACCAGCAAAACTAACCGAGGAATATCATGGGGAATATATATGCTTCATCAACCCCCCCCCCCCCCTCTCTCTCTCTCTCTCTCTCTCTCTCTCTCTCTCTCTCTCTCTAGAGACTTACCAAAGTTGAAAAATTTTTTTAAGAAGGTAAGAAGATTCTAAGGATGTCAAAAACAAAAACAGTATGGTGATATTGTTGGAACGTTTCGTATATTGACTTCGCACTATTATAAGTCTTTGTGAAGCCGTAATAAAAGCTCACAATTTAAAAAAAAAAAAAAAAAAAAAAAAAACATAACCTGCAAGGTGCAAGGGGTTATATATGCAATGGAATTGTGTACTGCAAAGCTTTTGCAGATTTGCAATTTACCACCAGTGAAGTGTCATAAGAAAATAATTGACTTCGATTGCAAAGTTTTTCTGCAAAAGAATGAAGCAGATTCTAAATACTAAAAAAATGCCTTCCTATTTATAGTTTCTTATTGCTTTCGATGAAAAAAAAAATCATATCAAATGTCTTAAGAAGAATTCTTTATTAAATACACAATTACGTTGAAGATGCTTATTATTTTTGGTTTAGCCAATCTGTTTGTTTACCTGTCTGTTCCTTTGGTTTGCAGAATTTCGTTAAATACTTTTTATGAAGCTTTGTTAAAACATTCAATGGTTGACCATCTGAAAATGATTAACTTTTGGTGACCATTGATAATTCATTTATAATTTAGGTTTACAGAAACTACATTGCATCCCCCCAAAAAATATATGTATATATATATATATATATATATATATATATATATATATATATATATATATATATATATATATATATATATATATATATATATATATATATATATATATATACATATATTCATTCTTGAGATATTCCGCTCAAATAGAAATTCTTATGTAATCTTATCTATTTTATTCCTTGTTTACATATATGTTTACAATTCCTGTCAAATCTGTTATTCTGAGAGAGTTAACAAGAAGTTCGTATGATTGGCCTTGATTTTAGTGTTGCCTTTGACCGTGTTAATCGTGATGCCATTATTTTCAAACTCAAACAGTCGGGAGTAGGTGGGTCTTTCCTTAGCACCATTATTGAACTTCTAAGCAATAGGTCTCAAAGAGTTGTTGTTGATGCGTACTAAAGTGAGTATAGGAATGTGATATCTGGTGTTTCTAGTGTTAATGTTCTTGGCCCATTACTTTTCATACTATATACACATGACATGTGGTTTGACCTAGAAAACAAGCTCTTTGCATATGCAGAAGATGCTACTCTCTTTGCATCAATTCTATCTCCTGAATGTAGACCTGAGGTTGCTGAATCCCTTCGTAGAGATCTAGCTAAAGTTAGTGCATGGTACAAATTATGGGATATGAAGTCGAATCCTAACAAATCTCAAAGTATGATTGTAAGTAGGTAGAGGAGAGTTGGTCCTCAACATCCAGATCTCAGCATTGATAATGTTTCTTTAACTCTGTATGATTCTTTTAAAAATTTAGATGTCATTCTCGATGAAAAATTCACTTTTGAGAAACACATTAGATCTGTGTCTTCTCCAATAGTACAAAAAACAAAGGTTATCAAGAAAGTCTTTTAAGATTTTCGTTGATCAATCTATTCTGAAGAAGTAATTTCATTCTTTCATTCAACCTCGTTTTGAATATTCTTCTTTTGTCTGGTCCTCAACTGCTGATTATCATCTTAATTTGCTGAACAGGAACTTCCGGTGTATTAGATGTCCTAATCCTGATCTAGATTTTAATCTCTTGCACCATTGTTCAATTAGTTTGCTATGCATGTTGCGTAGGTTTTTTTTTTTATAATTCTTACCACACTTCACATCAGATCTTGCAGAACAGTACCATCCTGTTCGTAATATTAGGCTTGCAGTTAATTCTATAAGTCAGACATTCTCCCTCTTGAGGCTCAATACTACACAGTATTTAAGAACTTTTATTCCAGCTGTGATCAAGTTGTGGAACGGTTTTCCTAATCGGGTAGTTGAAGCAGGCAAACTTCAAAAGTTCAACCTTGCAGCAAAGGTTTTTATGTTGAACAGACGGAAACAAGTATCTTTTTATAGTTTATAAATGAAATATCTGTTTTTAATTTGTTATTTTTCCTACAGTATTTTATGTCAATTATTCATTACTATTCCTATGTTTTTTTTTTTTTTTTTATTTCCTAATTTCCTCTCCTCACTGGAGTATTTTTTTCTCTGTTGGGGGCCCTTGGGCTTATAACATCCTACTTTTCTAACTTGGGTTGTAGCTTAGCTAGTAATAATAATAATAATAATAATAATAATAATAATAATAATAATAATAATAATAATAATAATAATAATAATAATATTTTTCGACAATCATCTTATTTATTCCTTGTTTACAGATAGTTTACAATTCCTTTGTCGACAATTATATACTTTATTCCTTGTTTACACATTGTTTACAATTCCTTTGTCGACAATTATATAATTTATTCCTTGTTTACCGATGTGTTTACAATTCATTTACTTACTTATTCACCCCCAAGGAGAAATTTCATAACATTTCGTAACTTTTCGTAGCATTTTGCTTTTATTAGTTCCCGTTTTCCTATCATCATCGTTAGTAACTGTGATATTCACACTGACATCAATTTTCCTTTATATATCCCAAAGGTATCATCAAATTAGTGACTCTTGAGCTAAAATCTCACCAAATTCGCATCATTATTCTGATTTTCTGTAGGTTCTTCTCCTGCTTGTTAATGCCTTAAGGAATAATCTTTAAAAATTTGTATTGATCATCAATGATGAAGTAAAAGTTGTTTGCAATAATACTTTACCTGAGCTTGTCTCTATATGGTTTCCTCTATTTTCTTAATAGCTTTATAAAAGGTTATTATATCTTATTGTGAGAGATAGTCTTAGTCTCTTATCCATCTAATGAAAGCTGTTTTACGAACCTTTCTATTTCCAAAACAAAAGAATTCTTTTTTTGTCCATCTCATCAATAACGCAGGAGAGGGAATTATGTTTTTGATCTATTGAGAAGACACTCCATAAAACACGCAATACTCATTTTATCCTCTCTACCAGAGTCACGCATAGAGTATAAAATACAATATAGTATTTTCTTTTGATCTGATAAATCCAAAAGGAATCTTTCAAAGAAATACCAGGATATGTATATTTAGAAAATTAAAGAGAGCATTCTTTCCAAGCAAAATCAAAGCGGGTATCAGGGGAACTACCTCTTCTGGGTAATTAATAAAAACTTCTTCGTCAAATCTTCTTTGAGATCTTATTACAGGGTCATTGTAACTGCAGATATTCATTAGGAGGATTCTGGACCTCCTTTTCATTGGATCTTCTTCCTTTATGGAAGAACAGAGCTCCTGGAAAAAGTTATGGAATGGAAACGGTGTCTGGAAAAGAACCAACAACATTGAAGAGAATTTTTGGTTGTTTTTATTTTATTTTATCTTATTTCATTTTATCCAAATACCTTTGGGTCTCCATTACTGTGATATGTTTACAAGAATCTTCCCTTACTGGGTTTCTTAGAGAGAGAGAGAGAGAGAGAGAGAGAGAGAGAGAGAGAGAGAGAGAGAGAGAGAGAGAGAGAGAGAGAGAGATATAGAGAGAGAGATAAATTATCTCATATACCCTAATGTGTTTAGTTCTTCTTCTTCTTCTTCTTCTTCTTCTTCTTCTTATTATTATTATTATTATTATTATTATTATTAGCTAAGCTATAGCCCTAGTTAGAAAAAAAAACGTGATGCTATAAGCCCAAAGGCTCCAACAGGGTAAAACTGCCCGGTGAAGAAAGGAAATATAAATAAATAACAAGAGAGGTAATGAACAATTAATATGAAATATTTCAAGAACAGTAGAAACATTAAAACATATCTTTCATATATAAACTACTAATGATTCAAAAACAGAATTAGAGGAATAAGATAGAATAGTGTATTGGTAGAAGGTTATCCTGCAAAGTAATTTCTTCCTCCATCAATTAACTTTGCTTTTCATATGTCCTTCACATTCAACAGATCTTCATCTATAAAACATAGAGTTGTTATATAATACTCCGTTATTAATCCACTGCAGAACAAAGGCCTCAGACTTGCCCTTCCATTTGCGTTTGTTTATGGCCTTTCTGTGCTATTCCACGCCCGCAAACTTTCTTATTTCACAAACCCATCGGCTTTTCTTCGTTCTCCTGCTTCTTTTACAATCACTAGGAACTCATTCTGTTATTCATAATGTCCAACTATTTTCTGTCATTCTAATTATATGTACTGCCCATTGATTTTTCTTACATGTTACAATAACCTCATCTTTAGTTTGTTCACGTATCCATGTTGCTATTTGTCTGTCTTTTAATTTTATTCCCATATATATATATATATATATATATATATATATATATATATATATATATATATATATATATATATATATATATATATATATATATATATATATATATATATATATATATATATATATATATATATATATATATATATATATATATATATATATATATATATATATATATATATATATATATATATATATATATATATATATATATATATATATATATATATATATATATATATTATATATATATATATATATATATATATATATATATATATATATATATATATATATATATATATATATATATATATATATATATATATATATATATATATATCACAGCGCTGGCAAGCGCGACCGGGGACAAAACAACGCCCTCTTTCTCTCCTCCTCACTCCCTTGAAATAAAAGCAAGGGGGATAGATAAAACCCGCAAAAACCACCTTCCTGATGGAATATGGGCATGAAATTTTGCTATTATTGTCTTCTAATAACAAATAAGTGAACCTAAAAGTTTCAAGTCTCTAGCTCAAAAGGTTTTCGAGATATTGAGTATTGCATGCAAACCACGCAAAAATGCGGCCAGTGCTGTTATATACGATTACCAAAACGCGAAAATACGGATTTTTAGAAAAGTACTCTCCCAACAAATTAGAAGCTTGAAACTTTAGGATTTGCCTTTTCTTATCATTTCTAGTCGATCCTGAAAGTTTCAAGTCCCTATCTTTTAAGGGTCAGGAGATATCACGTCAAAGATATGCCAAAATATGGCATATATTGCATAAACATTCAAGTGTTCTATACATAGATAGAAATTTAGGTATAGAGATAGACGCTTCAAAAGCAAAAACGGGGGAGCTTATTTCTCAGCTTCTGAATAACCTAGAAAGATGTTCGACCCCAGGTTTTGAAGATAACCTTATAAGAGGTGGCTTAGGCTATGTGCGGATGTGACCAGGTGGTCACGTGGGGTAGGGTCACGTGACATGAGTTTTCAAAACGTACTATAACGGCAGTGCTTGTTTCTCAGCCTCTTAATCAGCTAGAAAGACGTTTGACCCCAGGTTTTGTAGGTCTGAATTTAAATTGTGGCTTAGGCTATTTGCGGACGTATTTAGATGGTTACATGGGGTTAGGTCACGTGGCATAGGTTTGAAATAGTATACTAGCGGGAACGCTTGTATATTGACCCCCGAATGATACGAGCTACAAAGATGTTCGACCCCAAATTTTAAAACCATAGTCTTAGATTATTGCTATGATCTTTCGGATAATCACGTGATGTCACATCTGAAGTCACGTGATCTTTGTTATTGATTGACTCCTTCTTCTGCTTACGATAATGTTCATTAGCTCTGTTTCTTAAGGAGTTAGAAAGACATTCGACGCAAGATTTTGAAAATCTGAACTTAGGTGTTGCCTAGATTATGCTGGAATTTACCTTATTATCAATTATCTCGTGGGGTAAGGTAACATGAGAGATAACACGCTATTTCAGATAAGCGGTGTGGCTTACTTTTTGACGCCCGAACAAGCTGCTCAGGTATTTTACTTTTAGTAGGTTAACGACATATATAAAGCTGCTTGACTTTTCGATTGTGTACGTTTGGTCCCGTGGTGTTAGTAGATCACCTAGCTTCATAAGCTATTCTGTTCATACTGCGGCAAATTCTTCGGTGTTATCTGTGGGAAACTGTACGGGATTTGAGGCAGTCGGCAGTTCAGTAATGTAATAACGATGAAATTACGTCACGGCTATTGACCAAGGAATAGAGAACATGGTAGTGAGTGGATAAATCAAGGTATCAGTAATATTAACACCTGCCATTCAATTTTAAAACTCTTGCAGGTGTGCATGCGAGCCCATTTTACCATGGGAATTTGACATTATCATAAACGTTTAGAATATTAAACCTGTAACTTTGAAATCACTTTCAAGAATGTTGGGGCAGATAAGACCTTCATCACACCCTGTTTATTGCGTCACGGCAGGTGGGCAAAGTGCAACATTAAACCCATGGGACGTGGATGGGACTCGGGTACGTTATATGAAAGAAAACCAGCACGTCACTTAGCATATTGTACTCTCGTCAGATTGATCAATTTTAGTTCATTTTACATTTCCTTCGCAACAGATTTCCAACCTTATCAACTGTGATGAACATTACCAATACCTACGAAAAGGTAACCGATGTAGTCAGTGTTGTAATTATTGAACTATTCAAGTAACAGAGTAGACCCATATGTCAATGAATTTAGAGAATTGATTGACAACCACAACCTTGAAAAAATAGTGTCTGAACCAACAGCTCAGTCTAATCATATACTATATTTAGGTATAGTAAACAAAAACAACAACATCATACTAAATATGGATATTGAACCTGACTGCTCTATATCCCCAATGCATAAGTTAATGTCTTTTGAAATAGACGTTAGAAAAAATAATGCAATACAGAAGGAAGTCATATACAGAATTAAGACTAACTTTGATCCAAAAGAGTTCATTGAACAAAGCCTAGAGGATATAGAAGGGATAACACCAGTATGTAACTGTGAAGAGAATCACACCCTCGTAGAGAGACAATCCTGTATAAACTGCATTACTGATAGAAGTAAAACTATACTTGCAACTAATTATAATAATAGGTGCCCGGAAATAACAAAAATAATCACAATTAAAGAAAAATCGAACTGGTTTGATAATTAATTACACAAAGAGAAAAAAAGAAAAAGAAAAATGGAGGATAAATGGAAAAGAAATAAAAATAATGAAAACTGGCAACATTACAAAGCAGCTAGAAATCGCTACAATTACCTTATCTTAGTTAAAAAAAGGGCCTATTATAAAAAAGTGTGCAATGAAAATGACCCACGGAAAATACATAAGAACCTAAAGAAACTATTTGGTCTAAAGACAGAAATAGTGTTGCCTGACATAACTAATGATACTAAATGCCTAGCAAATGATTTTATTGATCATTTTGAGGAAAAAATAAATCAAATATGCTCCAGTTTTCGCAACATTGGCATAACAGAGCGAAGGAATACATCAGCAACAGGTGTAAATAAGCTAAGGGTATTCAAAGAGTTAAGTCAGAGTGATTATATGAGAATAACAAAGAAAGTAAAAAAAAAAAAAATGATCCATTTCCAATTAATGATGTAAAAGATGCAGAAAATTTCACCAGACTACAAGAGACCAACTGAAACATGGTAAATACGAGTCTAACATTGGCAGTTTTCCCTGATTGTGAAAAAGTTGCATGGATCAAGCCTGTGTATAAAGGAAAAGGTGATGCAGACAATTTAAGTTCATATAGGCCAATATCAAATCTGTCATATTTTCCGAAAATTATTGAAACTGCTGTACACGAACAAACCTGAGAATATCTGAAAAAATCTAATGCCATACCTGATGATCAATCTGCATACAGAGAAAATTACTCCACAGAAACAACAGTGTTAGCGATAAAAAATGACATAACAGAAATTATAACAAATGGCAAGTGATGCATTCTTGTGATACTTGATCTAAGTGCAGCATTTGATACTGTAGAACATACATATCTGATGGAAGACCTTAAAGCTGTGGGCATCGTAGAATGAGCACTGGTTTGTGAGTTATCTTGAAAACCGCAAAGTTAAAGTAGTAATATCAAATGTTGAATCAGAAAAGAAAACTAACCAAAAGGGGTGCCTCAAGGCAGTGTACTACTATGAGATTCAGAGCCTCTGTAACACGGTTTTTTTTACTTTGCTCTTTATCAAAGCATTGGATGTAGCTGAAAGTTGACATATGTATATTTTACAACCACACACAATTTTCTTCAGCATTATCAATAACCTAAACACGATAGTTTTAATTTTTATAGAGTAAGAGTGATTTAGCTGACGCCATGGCCAGTGATAACGAGCCATGAGTCGAAAAAATTCATTACGTAAGCAATGTAAACACCTTTTGACAAAATTTTGCCCCGCCCATCCACCAGACACCCATTCACCTTGTTCCATCTGCTCTGAAACCCATAATAGTTAAGAATGGCTAACAGGATTTGCAATTGCTCTCGTGGTTGCAATACTGCATTTGTCTTACGACTTGCAACTTTATACAGTCAAAAGAAAGCCCGTGGCCATATTTACTATAGGCTGAATAGGTAATTATTCAGTTTCTAGTTCAAATCCAATGTTAATGGTCTGATTTGTATGTAGCGTAACGTGATTATAATACTTGTGATGTCATTCAGGCTTTTGAACATTTCCATTAACTATTCACTATGCCACCAAGAGAGAGAGAAAGAGAGATTGTATATAAACAGTCTTTATATAACTATTTTTGTTAAAATAAGAATTTTGTGCTAAACTCTCCATCAGACCAACGGATCATCCGATATAATTTTTTTTTTCTTCTTAGGCCGTACGACCGTGTTGGCTATGTTTTGGGCATGACTGCATTTTGTAAATAAATCATGAATAGTTTTAGGAGTTTTATTTGTACATCTAATGGGAATTTATAGAAGTAAAGTGAACATATTTCATTTATCCTTTAAAATAATTACTAAATGTAGTAAAACAAATAGTAGTAAAGATGATAATGCAATGAAGGAATGATACCATACTTTATCTTTAGCTTCAACGTCAGCAATAACATACTCAGTTGCCATAATTTGTCAGCTTAATGAAATAACCTATCATCTAATGTTAAACTTAATTTCTGAGGAGGCCATGGCTTGCACAGTGAAAAAAAAAACATTAAAAATACCTATGAATGGCGGAAAGATACAAAAATGTGGGTGGGGTATCTGTGCTAGCGTAGTAATACTACTGTAGCAGTAGTGCCGCAACAGTAGTGTACATGAATTAAACGTTTAGGCCAACTTCTGAGATCCTTGAGGATCATTTAGCACTTCTTACAACTACTCGAGAAATGAGTTTTTATAGCCAGAAATTAAATTTTCTGATCCAACAATGCCCATAATAGCCTTCAGTGTTATCCTGGGTGGAGCCTCATGAAGTCATCATTCTGACGATAATTATTGGTGAAGGTTTAAAATCAAAATACGGTACTGGCTATTTTTTTTTTTTTTTACAGTAAATAGTAGGTAGATAGACAATGAATAAAAATTGCTTGACATTGGATATAGCAGTTATCAAATAAAGCTTGTCTACTACGTTTTTGAAAATTACCAACTATTCCCTACACCTTGTCAATCTGATTGTGACCTATAAAGTACACTGTAATTTCTTAGGAAACTTATTTTGGGAGTTAGACTAATAATCGAAGTGTTTTTGTATTTATTAACATATTTTGTTGGTTTGTTCATTATGACAATTATCAGTGGAGAGGTTTCAGAGTTCATAAAGGTGTACTGCTTTGCTTTTATTTTAACTTTTGTGTCATTGTTGGCAGAGGTATAGCCTTCGTTACGTATAGCCAACCATCGATCGAGAAAGAGGGAAGAAATGCCATCATAAGTTATGTAACGAGTGCGTTCGAAACCTTTTCTCTGAGTAAGTTGGCCCGTCTTCAAAAAACCTCACTTTTACATTATAAGTACCAAATTTATTCAACCTATGTAATGCATAATATAGTCAAAATTTATGTGTAGATATAATATGCATTCTGAAGAAGCGTTATATTTATGAAATTCATAGATAACAAATTATTGCGAAAAAACCGTGTTACAGAGGCCCTTAATCTCATAGTAGGTCCTGTTCTGTTTGAAATTTACACGATTGAACTGGCAAATATACTTGAAACTTACACAATTAAGTTTAAAATATACGATGATGATACACAATTCTATTTCCCAATAAAATCAGTTGATGAAGCTAAAAGAAAGATACAAGAAATAATGAATGAAATTAAGGCTCGGATGTCAACAAAAAAGCTTAAGCTCAATGAAGACAAAAGTGAATGTATTATTTTTGGAAATGAAAAATATATAAAAAGAATCGAATGCTTCCAAAGAATTGAAAAAGGTCAATCGATCATTGACCTAAAGAAATCTATCAGGCATCTTGGAGTAATCATGGATGATAGACTGGCAATGAACGAACATATATTGTTAGTAATGGCGGTCATTTCGCCACCTTTTTCAAATAACAAAAGACCCCGCCAGCAAGCATGAGTCAAAATGCCACGAGTTTTGGGACCCTACCCAGAGTCTCACCCCCCTCCCACCATCCTATACCAGTCTACTCCCCCTGAGATCTCAATTTCAGCTACCTTCGTGACTCAGCTTCCATAAGGAGAACATCTCCTTTTCTTCACTCAACGTCTTTGAGGGAAATACCATCGCTCTTCACCCTCAAGACATCAGGGAGGCAGGACCTCTGTTTACATATTCTTCCATAAGGGAAGGAACGAGAGTCCTTTTTACTAAAGGTAAGGTGTCTGATTTTGAGATTCTCAATATCCTTACCCAACCTCCCGTCCCTTCCTTATCACACCCCATTTTTCCTTATCCTCTAAAGAAAATCCTACCCACTGAACCTTGTATCCTATCCCCTATACCCAGACCACGTGTGCCGTTTAGTCCTAGTTTTAATTAATTCACCCTGTGACAGTGTTGACTACCATGTGTAACGTTTAAATCCCTAAGCTTTGCATTTTCATTTAATTTGCTTAAAGGTTTTAACCACACGTGTTCCCAGCCGGTAGAAGTAAGTGTGCTGTTAATAATTCAATTTATTTCCCTTTCCAGGGAACGTTGTTTGCTGTGCTGTCGTTTCATCCACGGCCAACCAAACTCCATCTGAAGCTCCTCGTGGCATAAATTAAAATAGTTAACTGTTGTGCTCCCCTTTCTTTTATTAATTCTTATTTAAGTGTTATTGTAAATATATAATTTTGTCAGTATTCCTTGTATCATTGCTGACTGGCGACCTACCATTATTATTTGTTTTGTTATGGCCCTTGAGTCCCTTAAGCAAGGCCGGACTCGAACGAGTGGCCCGTAACATATTGGCGACCTTGCCAGGATTCGCTAAGACAGTAATTTAAAATTAATATTATCAAAGTCAAATTCCCCCCTTTTTTCTGTCTTTAGCGACTTGACGAACCTCAATTTCATTTTAAGTAAATTATATAATCACTGGAGTTGGAACCGTGGAAGAAAACAGCAAAAGCATTCTATTCTCATTGTTAAAGTTTTGTGTTTACTAGTGCGTGTTCGTACCGCGAACCCTTTTGTTTTGAAAACCGCGTGGTAGATATTAGTCCTATTGTTTATCAGGATAGCCAACCGCGTGAAAAGAATTTGTGTTCTGTTTTTTTTTTCTGAGTGTTTATTATTAAAGTGGTTAAAATTTTCATTTATTATATATATTGTCCATTAAGTGAATGTGTTATTTTGTGTTTTTTAAAAAAAAAAAGTGAAGTGAAACTTACGAAATTTTAGGACAAAAACCGTGGCAGGCTGAGCACGTGTTCATTTCAAAACATGGCCAACCTGATATAACTCAGCCCATCGCTGTGTTTCCGAACGAAGCCGAGGTTTAATATTGTCAGTTATTATTATCTTTGTTTACCAATTCTATGCAGACCCGAGATTTTAGTCGAATTATTGTACATTGGTAAGTGATTCACGCACATCAATCATTTAATCTTGTGCATGGAATATTTTATCATTTATCTTTAGTGCTAGGATACCGGCTAGTCTCATATCGGAACTTTTGGCTTACGATTCACGTAAACGTTTTACGGCCGGGAGGCATATATCTGTAGAGTAACGGTAATACCACGTGGCGTTACTTATTTCGATTTTTTTTTCTTTTGATAGTAAGGGTTCTTAATTTCATTTTATTACTTTCGTGGGATATTATTTTCATGTACATTATTGACAGGGATAAATTTTCTCATTCATATATATTGTGCAGTGAGTGATTGTTTAATTTCGTGTTAAAACTAAGTGAATTGAAATTTACGAAATTTTAGGTAGAAACCGTGGTAGACTAAAACACGTGTTAATTTCCTGTGTTGGTAACCGTAAGCACACGTGGCATTCTTTATTTCAATTTTTTCCTTTTCACAGTAAGGGTATGCAATTTCATTTTGTTACTTTCGTGGGGTATTATTTTTATGTACATTTTTGAAAGGGATAATTTTCGTAGATTGTGTAACATTGTTATCCTAAAGATAAAGGATTTATGATATCACATTCAATTTAATTTTTTCAGTCAGGGTATAGGATCATTTAGATAAAATATTTGGAGGTGTAATTTTCTAAACTCATTTTGTTTTTATTAAAGGGAAAGTATGTAAAGGGGTTGATGTTCTTAACGAAGCATTAAGCAATCTTCGTGACATTGTTTGTTTATTTAATTTGTTATACTTTAAGTATAAATACAAACTTTGCTTTAAGTCACAGGGTTGCAAGTGGTGGTGTTGCAAGAACGCACCCACACATTTTTACAAATCCATTTTTTTTCCTTAAGACTAGCATAGGAGGGTCACACATTGTGGAGATTCCATTTTTTTTTCCTTAAGACTAGCATAGGAGGGTCACACATCGTGGAGATTCCATTTTTTTTTCCTTAAGACTAGCATAGGAGGGTCACACATCGTGGAGATTCCATTTTTTTCCTTAAGTCTAGCATAGGAGGGTCACACATCGTGGAGATTCCAGTTATTTTCCTTAAGCCTAGCATAGGAGGGTCACACATCGTGGAGATTCCATTTTTTTTCTTGACTAGCATAGGAGGGTCACACATCGTGGAGATTCCATTTTTTTTCCTTAAGACTAGCATAGGAGGGTCACACATCGTGGAGATTCCATTTTTTTCCTTAAGTCTAGCATAGGAGGGTCACACATCGTGGAGATTCCAATTTTTTTCCTTAAGCCTAGCATAGGAGGGTCACACATCGTGGAGATTCCATTTTTTTTTTCCTTAAGACTAGCATAGGAGGGTCACACATCGTGGAGATTCCATTTTTTCCCTTAAGACTAGCATAGGAGGGTCACACATCGTGGAGATTCCATTTTTTTCCTTAAGTCTAGCATAGGAGGGTCACACATCGTGGAGATTCCAATTTTTTTCCTTAAGCCTAGCATAGGGGGGTCACACATCGTGGAGATTCCATTTTTTTCCTTAAGTCTAGCATAGGAGAGTCACACATCGTGGAGATTCCAATTTTTTCCTTAAGACTAGCATAGGAGGGTCACACATCGTGGAGATTCCATTTTTTTCCCTTAAGACTAGCATAGAGATTCACCCATTGTTGTGGTTCCGTTTTTTTTTTATGACTAGCATAGAGATTCACCTATTGTTGTGATTCCATTTTTTCAAAAGACTAGCATAGAGATTCACCCATTGTTGTGATTCCATTTTTTTTTTATGACTAGCATAGAGATTCACCCATTGTTGTGATTTCATTTTTTCAAAAGACTAGCATAGAGATTCACCCACTGTGGTGATTCCATTTCTTTTTATGACTAGTATAAAGGTTCACCCATAGTTGTGAGTCCATTTTATTTCGTCCAGCATAGTGTCACCCATAGTTGTGACCTCATTTTTCCCTGACTAGCCCAGAGGGTCACCTACTGTATAGTGGTGATTCCATTTTTTATTGTGTAGTACAGTGGTCATATATATTATTACTTGTTTGGATGCATTACAACCGGACAGCCTAAGCTCACCCATTTTCGTGGCGCTGGTTTTCAAGTTAGGCTCCTGTTCAATTACTTGCAAGGCTTGCTATATTTGTTGATAATTCTTTCTCGAAGGGTATTTTTCGCAGCCTGTGTGCATTTTCCCCAGCTCCATCTTCATCCTTCCTTCCATGAGACTCTTGCATAAGGCTAGAGCGTCTTTCCCCTCCGTGTAATTTCTGGCACGGTCAACATCATACCTTGTGCTGTTGAATTTTTCTTGTCGCTGTCTCCACAAAACTTAGCAAAATGACTGCTGCTGAAATCAGTGCATTTGTGGACTTGGCAGAAAGATAAGGCTATGAGGGAGAAACATTGCGAAGGTATGTGCGGGAGCTCATGAATGAAGACAAAGCACGGAGAAGAACAGAGCAAGAAAGGATGCGCTATGAAAGAGAGAGAGTGCATGAATTAAGAATGCAGGAGATGGACGCCCGATTGGCACAACTCAATCACTTGCCACCTCAACCCAATGTTGCCAAAGTCCAGCAGGACAATCGCAGGAGGACCCACTTCATTGAAGGGTTCACCAAGGAACTCCCTACAGTGGAACTGAAGGTGACCACGTCCCAGCTCGGCAAGAAGTGCGGACAGGGGGCAGGGAGTGATCTTGCACATGAGGGCTACAACTCATGCTTGGGTCAAAAGCCCGGGAAGGGTGTACAGCGAGTGCCCCTCAGGTGCATGAAGGCTGCCAAGCCGGAGCCTAAAACTGTTAGGACGCAACCTGCATGGGAAGATGACTGGCTCGGTGACATTGACCTTGGTGAGGTAGCTTGGCTAAGTGAGGAGGCCCAAGAGTCTTCCTCCACCAGCAGTGAGTCTGAGCTTCGTACGTCAAAAGTTAATTCTGGTAAAGGTGTGCCACTTTACACCACTGGAAATAGGGCTAGCTCAATCACCAGGCCAGAGGTCTCAGAGCAGGCAAGAGGCGAACCACCCATCAGCGCAGAGACCCCAAGGAGCCAGACAAAGCTCATCAGGTTCCCACTGCTGGATGAGACATTGGTAAACAACAGGGCACCCGCCAACTCGAACGAGGTGGAAATGAATAACCCCTCTAAGGCTAAGTTCCTGCTAAAGGATGAGGTGCCCCTTAAGATCACCCGAGGTTCTCATGATCCTGCTGAGGCCCTGCGCCAGAGTGTAGTTGTCCCCCGTAATTCCCGTTTGTCGGTGCTACGAATGGCCCATGAGGGACTGGGAGGGCACTCTGGGGTGAAGCGCACAACCCAACTGCTGCAGCCCCATTTCTTCCGGCCGGGCTTGCAGAAGGGTGTTAAGGCTTCCGCAACCTCTTGCCATCCGTGCCAAGTCATCGGTAACTCTAAGAAAATAGTGCCGAGGGCCTCGCTCCAACTTATCACATCCATAAGTGTTACAGAGATGACACAATTCTTTTATTGGTTTGGCTTTCTAGCCACATTTCAGAAGGATGAGGGTTTCCACTTCATGGCAGAGGAATCACGACCTCTGACCATACTCGTGATTCATGTTTGGCTTCACAAGGTGCAGGCAGGAATTCCCAACTGTGGAGTTTACTTAAATGGCAGCATAAATTTCTTCCAGGCATGGGAAAAACTCCAAACTCAAGAGAAAGAGCTCTCAGGCATGGGCTCATCTCTAGAACATCTTGGTTCCTATCGCGCTTACCGTGTGTTCCCACAGATATTCCTAACGGACCATAACCCTCTAACCTACTTGACTGAGCTATGTAATGGGAATAAAGGGCTCATGAGGTGGGGCATAGACCTCCAGAACTACAACTGGAAGGTCAAGCGCCTAAAGAACTCGTATGAGAGAGAAGTGTTCTCCCGGCATTAGTGCCCAATGCACAGTGCCATGTCCATAGCGTAGCCATAGTCAGTAGGTTAATTTAGTTTGTATGAAAAAAATATTTATTGGCCTTGGTGTCTCCCCAGGTAGATAAACTTGAGGAGCCATCTTGGCATCATTATTTGCATTGAATTTATTTTCATGTATTTATTTTATCCTTTTTTTTGCATATATGCCAATTTTCTTTAATTTTATGCCTACCACTGCACTAGGTCACTTAACTTTATCCATTTTTTTTACATTTAAATTTTCAATTTTGCATTTTTTAATTTTTCAGTTGCTGCCTCACAGCCAGCATACTTATTTCTATGTGGCACTTAAAGTTAATTTACTGTCAAAATAACGTAAAATGGTGACCCTAGTTGCAGCTTAGATATTTATCCATCATCGTGGTGAGACTCACTGAGGGAGGAATCATTAAGGCTAGTGGCTTCAGACCTTGCTTGCAGAGTTCTTGTCCTGTTTTAGGACAAAATCTCTGCTAAAATGGGGGGCTGTTAGTAATGGCGGTCATTTCGCCACCTTTTTCAAATAACAAAAGACCCCGCCAGCAAGCATGAGTCAAAATGCCACGAGTTTTGGGACCCTACCCAGAGTCTCACCCCCCTCCCACCATCCTATACCAGTCTACTCCCCCTGAGATCTCAATTTCAGCTACCTTCGTGACTCAGCTTCCATAAGGAGAACATCTCCTTTTCTTCACTCAACGTCTTTGAGGGAAATACCATCGCTCTTCACCCTCAAGACATCAGGGAGGCAGGACCTCTGTTTACATATTCTTCCATAAGGGAAGGAACGAGAGTCCTTTTTACTAAAGGTAAGGTGTCTGATTTTGAGATTCTCAATATCCTTACCCAACCTCCCGTCCCTTCCTTATCACACCCCATTTTTCCTTATCCTCTAAAGAAAATCCTACCCACTGAACCTTGTATCCTATCCCCTATACCCAGACCACGTGTGCCGTTTAATCCTAGTTTTAATTAATTCACCCTGTGACAGTGTTGACTACCATGTGTAACGTTTAAATCCCTAAGCTTTGCATTTTCATTTAATTTGCTTAAAGGTTTTAACCACACGACTTCATCGTGTTCCCAGCCGGTAGAAGTAAGTGTGCTGTTAATAATTCAATTTATTTCCCTTTCCAGGGAACGTTGTTTGCTGTGCTGTCGTTTCATCCACGGCCAACCAAACTCCATCTGAAGCTCCTCGTGGCATAAATTAAAATAGTTAACTGTTGTGCTCCCCTTTCTTTTATTAATTCTTATTTAAGTGTTATTGTAAATATATAATTTTGTCAGTATTCCTTGTATCATTGCTGACTGGCGCCCTACCATTATTATTTGTTTTGTTATGGCCCTTGAGTCCCTTAAGCAAGGCCGGACTCGAACGAGTGGCCCGTAACAATATTTAATATGGTAAGAAATTGTAATTATCATATTAGAAACATAGCATTTATTAGTAAATACTTAGATGAAAAATCTATGGCCATACTCATTAATCACCACATATTTTCAAGAATTGATTACTGAAACTCACTGTTCTATGGCTTACCAAATTATAAGCTGAAAAAAAATTCAGAGTGTACAAAACAGAGCCGCTAAATTAATAAAAGGACTACACAATAGGGAAAGAGTTACCCCTGCACTAATTAAATTACACTGGCTACCGGTAAAAGCGAGAATTGAATACAAGCTACTCTTACTAACGTTTAAGATACTGAACCAAAATGAACCAAAATATCTAAAAGAATGCCTGAATAAACTAGAACCAGATACAAATGTTAACACAAGACACATGAGTGACAAACAGAGACTATCTGAACCAAGAACGAATAATAAATTTGGTGAAAGGACTTTTAGCTACTGTGCGCCTAGACATTATAATAAACCGCCAACTGAAATGAAGGACCTAAAGGGAGCAATTGAATTTAAGAAGAAACTAAAGACATTAATTTTCACAAAATCATATGATTTGGAAAATGCTACAATCAAAGAATTTTATAAGTTATAATTAAAATGTTTCGTTAGATGATTAATATGGACCCGCCCGAGAAGTAGTTCACCGACTTCAGTGGAGGGTTGGATTTGAACCCAAAACAAGTAAACAAGTAAGTAATCGATTGTTTTCCCGAACTCTTGATTGAAATTTTAGCTTACGAAACCGCTTTCGTCGTGCGGTGGATGTAAATAAGAATTTAGAATAAAAATAAACAAATTGAATTTCATGTAGGACATAGACGAATTAGTATATAAACGCACGTCTTTTAGGCCATTTTGATCGGTGGTAGTATTACCAGAAACGTTGACTTCGGGGAAGTAACAATTTTCCGGGTATCAATGTGCATCGTTGTGCATCGTTTCCTGTTTGAGGTAAGTTACTGTTTTAATTCAACCTTTTTTCCTTGTGTGTCGTTTTCTTTACTTCTAGTTCTTCGCGTGTCTGATAGAAGCAAAGAAATAAACAGACACAAATATAAGGAACTTTTAGTTATACTTATATGTATTTCAACAAAAATAATGCCCAATTATAATTTTATGTTGTTTGAGGTTTTGTTACTAATAATCTGGTCTCTTTTAGTTCTCAACTACTCAATTGGTTGGAAACTTTTACCGGGGATGCCAAAATCGAACCATTGTTCTCTAGTCTTGGGTAGTGTCATAGAATCTGTACCATGGACTTCCACTGTGTTGGGGGTAGAGTTCTCTTTCTTCAGGGTACACTTGGCCACGTTGTTCTATCTTATACCTCTTTCTCCTGTTTTTCTAAGTTTTTAAAGTTTATTTATGATATCTCTTATTTAATGTTGTTACTGTTCTAGTTATATTTTATTTTGGTAGTTTATCAATTCTCATGTAGTTGTTTATTTCCTTGTTTACTTTCCTCAATGAGCTTGTTTCCCCCGTTTGAGCATCTTGTATTTATAACTAGGGTTGTACCCTAACTTTTGATAATAATAATAATAATAATAATAATAATAATAATAATAATAATAATAATAATAATAATAATAATAATAATAATAATAATAATAATAATAATAATAATAGGCAAATGCTTCGTAGGTTAGTTTAAGTTGCTTCAGATTAAGATGGCTGAGTTTCAGGTGATTCATTCTGTATATATTTTGTATCTTTTTAATACATTTTTCATCTTATGATTGCTTTTCATGTTTTGGATGTTACTTTAATTATTCATGGCCACTTCGGCAATCACTTTTTAATTACATATGACTACTTAAAAATCCGTTTTTGTTGTGAATTTGTTAATACGATGTTTACGGTTTTTTTCGTAAATGTTTAAGAAATAATTCCAAAGTTGCCACTATATCTTTTATAATATATATTTTCCAATTTTTGAAATATATTTTAGATTTTTTCAGAGATTAAAAAATCATAGTCCGTCGTCCATATTCCTTTCTATTTTTTGAAGCATGAAAGAGCATTTGGTAAACTGTGGCTGTACATTGCCATGCTTCAACGAAAAATCTTTTTGAGTAGCTTTTTACAAAAGACCTACTACAAATGTTAGAAAATAGTTCTTATTTGAAATTTTTCAATCTGCATTTGCCAAACTGTGTGCAAAAACAATTGCACAACCGATGTTAGATTTATCTTATCCTTGACGAGGTCATTTGTCTATTTTATACATACATATATTTCTCCCTTTTATCAAGAACTTAATACATTACTTGTCTGCGGAGGGAGACAGATGTATTCCAAAATATTTTAATAGTGTTGATGTATTTTGTATTATTATGGTCAAATACGTAATAAAGGCGTTTTTTCCTCCTTTCAATACATCTACTACATATGTTTAAAAAATCGAATTTAATTTAACATAAATTAGTTTTATTAAAAGATCAATTGTACTGTCGGTATTGTTTTTTAAAAATTTCATTTAAATGTTTCCTTCATTTGTAGTGTATTTCTTTGTTTCATTTCTTTTTTGGGCTTTTTTTCTGTCGGGGCACTTGTACTTATAGCATTTGGCTTTTCCAACTAGGATTGGTCATTTTTCTATAGATATTCTAATTTATAAATTACAATAATCTTGCTTTATGTTATGAAATACTAGTGTATTTGTTCACTCCGTCAACATATACATGAATTTAATTTCCTTTATATGTGGCTTTGACTGTAGGGAAGAGAAATCAGTTATAGATTATGATGACTGTAATTCTAGAAATAAAACATCAACAAAAACTAAAATATTATTATTATTATTATTATTATTATTATTATTATTATTATTATTATTATTATTATTATTATTATTATATATATATATATATATATATATATATATATATATATATATATATATATATATATATTCCCATAAGCTTGCTCTTTATTATATAGAAAAGGTTATTATTATTATTATTATTATTATTATTATTATTATTATTATTATTAATATAAATTATTATTGTTTTTGTTGTTGTTTTTGTTGTTGTTGTTGTTGATATATAATTTTATTATTCCTTCTGGACATCGCTGGAGTGTCTTATAAGTGATGATGAAAGCAACACCCTCATTGAAATAATAAATAACATTAGAAATAAGCAAAGGAGAAAATATTTCCATTTTGCTTGGTCCGTAGACTTGATTGAAATGTTGACACTCTTCAATGGTGGCGGTTGGAAATCTTTTATTATTCTTTGTACTTATTTCCGTACGGATTCATCAATAAGAAATATAGTTAGTTATTCTTTGAAAATTATTATTATCATGTTATTTTCAGAAACACGTATACTACAATATATATGTATGTATGTATATATGTATATATATATATATATATATATATATATATATATATATATATATATATATATATATATATATATATATATATGTATTTATTCATATATATATATATATATATATATATATATATATATATATATATATATATATATATATATATATATATATATATATATGTGTGTGTGTGTGTGTGTGTGTGTGTGTGTGTGTGTGTGTGTGTGTGTGTGTGTGTGTGTGTATTTATATATATATATGGTGCAAACAAGTACAATGTCGTACTTCCTTGTTATCTTGAAAAGGTTCCACAATGATGTAAGACGTGTTTGAAAAATTGGTGTATATTTGTAGATATTACAAAATGCGTTTAGAGCTTTCGTCCATCATCTGTGGACTTGGTCACTAAAATGTTTATAAAATTACAAGTCAGGTACTGATATAAGGAAAAACAGAAATACATAAACAATTCAAATACATAGCCATATAGTTAAAACAGATTAAAATCAATTACAAAATGATTTCAGGTTGTTGGGCCCTTGTCCTTTCCAAAATTCTTTGAGATCTTCTGGGTGGTATGTTACGATGGTCACTGGCCAATTCGATGTTTTGGTAGTTCCGGTCGTTTGTCACTTGCAATGTCTGTGGAGGATGCACCTGTGACGGAGGGACTGAGGAGGAAGCATCTTGTGCCAATTCGATGTTTTGGTAGTTCCGGTCGTTTGTCACTTGCAATGTCTGTGGAGGATGCACCTGTGACGGAGGGACTGAGAAGGAAGCATCTTGCCAATTCGATGTTTTGGTAGTTCCGGTCGTTTGTCACTTGCAATGTCTGTGGAGGATGCACCTGTGACGGAGGGACTGAGGAGGAAGCATCTTGTGCCAAGATAAGAGATGCTTCCTCCTCAGTCCCTCCGTCACAGGTGCATCCTCCACAGACATTGCAATATCCACCATTTCCTCTTCTTCTTGCGAATAGAAAAAGGCAGGAAAACAAAAAGATAAATCCAGAAAAACGTCCCTTTAAATTTCTTCCATAAAGGTCAGTTGTGTTGGCGCTCTGCTGTAGATTCTTCTCCCGGTTAAAATAACCCACCGTTTCTTCTATATTATATTACCGTGACTCAATTTACTGTTGGTATTGGAGCCTGATTTGATTTTCCTTAAGCAGACTAAGTTTAACCAGAACATTGTCCTGAACTTTATAATTTCATCTTTCAGTTGGTCTACCCATTGGCCTAACAACAGACTTTCCTTCTCATGTATTTTTTTTTTATCTATCGACTTGCTTGATATGTTTTTTTTATAAATTGGTATTAAAACTTGGGGTATATCTTTTATAAAGCAATCAACTCGAGATTATCATTATATTAGGGCACCTTGGAACATAGTCCCTTGCATGACTAAACTAAAGAACACAGTCTCTCGCATAAATTTTCAGTATTTCCCGGGATACAGCCTTAATAGTGTCATTATCGTTTGTGTTTGTGTTTTGTTTTGTGCCCCGATGTTTACAATGGATGGAATTCCGACAGCAAATAGCGACCGATTCAATGCAAGGTTCCCCAATAGCGATTTGCATAATGCAATAAAGAATTGGAGTCCCAAAGAAGGCGACTTTTCAACCAAATAAACATTGTTCTATTGTGAGGAGGATGAACCAATTGAAAGCAAGATAGAAAGGTATTGTTCGCTTTTTTTTGTTGCAGTGTTTATTTATATATACATTATTTGTTGTTACACACACACACACACTATATATATATATATATATATATATATATATATATATATATATATATATATATATATATATATATATATATATATATATATATATATATATATATATCCCTTTCTAAATGTGGATTCCTTATGGTGAAAGGTTTATAGTATCTCCATGATCAGCAAAGCTGTACCAGTCAGGGCCACCAATAACTAGGTTGGTTTGTTGTGAGCGATTAGACGAAAATCTCCCATCATCACCAATCCGCAGTGGCCATGAAGGTGGTGAAACCCGGTCAAAACCCAGATATTAATTGACATATCTGGGCCTTTGTCCTGCAGTGGACTAAAAACATATGCTTGCATTTTTTGTTGTTGGCAGATGTACGATAAGTTGGATTCCTCTGTATTTACTTCGAAAAAGAATTATTCCATCTCCACTTTTATAACTGATTGTTAAATTTGTAACATTTGTTCTTTGATGATAGTTTGTTTAATTCTCTCAGAAGAATAGGTTCGAATAATGTCCCAAGATAGAATAAATTCGATTGAAAAAAGCTTTGGCGTTTCAGTATGATTCATCTTAAAAATAAACCTGTTATGTAAACAGTTACAAACAACAATTTAAAGGTTTAAAGGTCACTCATGAACAGAAGAGATAAGGGACAGTGACAATGCCCAAGAGACTGTCCATATTTTTTCCGAGTCTCTCGGGTTAGAGTTCTCTTGCTTGAGGGTACACTCAGACACGCTATTCTATTTTTCATTATTTCCTTTTCCTCACTGTGCTATTATTCCTTGTTAATGCCCTTGGGTTTATAGCTTCCGGATTTTACAACTAGGGTTATAGGTTACCTAATAATAATAATAATAATAATAATGAAGACATTGACTAGCCATGCAGACATTATACACCCAACACACACACACACAGAGAGAGAGAGAGAGAGAGAGAGAGAGAGAGAGAGAGAGAGAGAGAGAGAGAGAGAGATGAAAACATAAACTTCAAATATTGATGTTCCTATGACAGGAGGGGAGGAGGAACATTTCTTGGGTAGTGTCCAGGTACGGCTTTTCCTGCTGAAGGAACAGGGCCTCCAATGATCATTATTCTTCTGCTGTCAGGGCATTACCAATGATCGTGATATTGCCAGTGATGTCCTCTTGTTTGATGCTTTTGTTGTGCACCAGGTGTTGTTGCATCTTAATAGCGCCCTGCACAACCTGTTAGGTCAAATGTTTAGAAAATCTCATTGTTGTCATTCCAATATAATGGCCGGGCTTCCACGGACTAGGAACTAATAGGAATAAACGACATAAGACTTTTTGAGAAAGTCCGGCACGGAATGGCTAGATTTTTCTTAACGAGGGATGTGTTCCTCATTGTTTGATAATACAGGCAAGCTGTTCTTCCACTCAGCTACCAGGTCCAGCGAGTCCCGAGCTGCTTTCTGATTCGCTGAGGCACTCACCGGGAAGTTGAGTCACAGGCAGGCTGTCGGGTCTCTGATCCTCCTCTTGTTCATCAATGTTGGCGAGGTGTTGATTGATGGTCAAATTTATCTTGATAATCTCCTTCATAGCCTTCTCATCTACCTGGTGCTGCTTGGACATAAAGCCCTTGTAGTAGAGGATGACTTTGGAAGTACAGTACTGGTCTCGCTGCTGTGCTCATTCTCGTACCAATTACCCATTGCACGTTTGACCTTTCAGTTGACCTGCCTGTTGGATTAGCCATTGTACTTTCAGTACTGCCGGGAAAAGCAAATTTGGAGCAAATATTTTCATCAACGGTTTTAATTACATTTCCGTGCAAGATGTATTAGCGAGCTAATCCTGGCAAAGCTAAAGATTACATTTTACTTATAAGCGAATTATTGTGAATTTTATTTTGTAATTACCCAGAAATAAGGAATTCTTAATAGAAAAGAAGGATTACAGCCTTTGTACAATACTTCTCAGCGAAACTGTTTTAAGACAATAATTCATCATCATCATCATCATCATCATCTCCTACGCCTATGGATGCAAAGGGCCCTGGGTTAGATTTCGTCAGTCGTTTCTATCTTGAGCTTTAAATCAATACATCTCTATTCACAATCTCCTACTTTACGTTTCATAGTCCTTAGCCGTGTAGGAAAAGGTCATCCACCTCTTCTAGTGCCTTGTGAAACCCAGTTGAAAGTTCGGCGAACTAATCATATTATCAAGTTACCCACACACACACACACACACACACACACACACACACACACACATATATATATATATGTGTGTGTGTGTGTGTGTCTGTGTGTGTGTGTATACATATATATACCCATGCTTGTTCCAACATTCCTCCTTAGCACCAGCGAAGGCTCAGACAGGTGATCTAATATATTACTGAACGAAAGGTTTAAATTTTTACTTCAATTCTTACAAAGCTAATTAACTCCTCGTTCAAGATTATATCATCAAAAAATGTGTAATCGTTTACGAAAAAATTTTGTCAAAATTATGTTGTTTATTTGAAAATATCATAATGATCGAAGATCTGTTATTTGCCTCTTTCTTTAAAAGGATTCTTCAGTCTCCTCTATATAATAGAGGGTAAGTGTCTGGCTATTTACTGTATATATATATATATATATATATATATATATATATATATATATATATATATATATATATATATATATATATATATATATATATAATTTTTTCCTGTCACGCTGAACAGTAATCACTCTGAAAACAATAATGTCCCACAAATTTCCCAAACTAGCGTGTTGTAGTTAGGAAAAGGGGAGGGGGTGGGTGGGAGGAGTTGAATTTGTGTGTGCCTCTGTGTTCTTATCTATATAAACATTTAGCTATCATTTTAGATGGATCGTGTACACTAGTATATATTATTGGTCACTTTCTCTATTTTAATAGAATACTTTTTTCTGGATTTGATCAAACGTCAATGAATAAACAAATAAATGACGTCAGATATAATAGACATCAATTATGCTCACCACAATATGATGACAACCCATTGCATTATTGACAATGAATATAATGAGATCTCTTCCTCTTTGGAATATTGTAAGATAATTGCCAGACTTTGATTTCCCAGTGGGGTTGAATCTTCTTTTTTGAAACCAATTTATTCTTGATATATTTTGTTGATTATTTATGTTATTGTTTGTTGTTTAATGTCCATTGCATCATCCAAAATCTTTCTGTCACTTGGAATACCATTTGGAAGATCTGTTTTAATATAGTATTTTATATCTCTTGTACATTACTTCTCTTTTAGTTTATTTCTTCATTTCCTTAACCTAATGGGGTATTTTTCCATGTTGGAGCCCTTGGGCTTGTAGTACCATGATTTTCCAAACTAATAATTTTCCCGTGGATAAATATATAAGAAGCTCGGCATTACTGCAAACAGGGAGGACTCCTGTAAAATAGGATAAAGGTATATAAATTAAATGACATTAAGAATATGGAAATCAACAACAGCTTAAAGAAGATTAAATGTAACATGATTTTCTCCATCTTGCTTTTCTACGGAGATATTTGCTCTTCAGTTTTTTTTTTTTTATATTTCCCCTTTCAAAAATAAAAAGTTTCTTTCCAGTTATCAAGTGGACAATCAGTACGTAAAAATATCAAACAACTTATATAGATTTAATTAACCATCAATTTCCACCTCCTGTAGAGAGCAAACATTTCAATTGCCCGATAAACGTTCCCCGACTTTCTGCCTCTTATTTCAGTCCCCCTTTGAATGAGGCCTTTTACGATTCCTGACACCTGTCAATTATCCCTGACAAGTCACCGGTTCAGTTTATCTCCTAAATGTGAAGCATTTGATGCACGAAGCGATGACCCTAGTTCAAGACCAAAGGGAAGTTTTGTTATTATTATTATTATTATTATTATTATTATTATTATTATTATTATTATTATTATTATTATTATTATTAGCTAAGCTACAACCCTAGTTGGAAAAACAGGATGCTTGAAGCCCAAGGACTCCAACAGGGTTTAATAATCAGGTGAGGAAAAGAAACAAGGAAAAAAAATAAACTACAAGGGAATTAATGAGCAATAAAAATATAATGTTTTTGATTTGAGTAACAACATTGAAATAGATCTTTCATCTACGACCAATAAATACTTCATAAAAATAGAAGAGAAATAAGATAGACTATAGTCTATTTTTTTAGCGGTGCATATTTGCACAGACTCACAGGGGTGCCCTTTAAGCTCGGAAAGGTTCATGATACCTGATTGGTCGGAAGTACTTTTGTCCGAACTCCTTCATTGTTCTCAAATAATAACCAAGGAATGTGAATCAAAACTTATTTATTAACCGATATTTCTCCATCAGATATATGTTTTGTCAATGAACAATATGAAAGAATAAATATATAAAGTATCGTCATGGTAAGTCTAAATATAATAACACAATCCGCCGAAGTCAACGACAGAAGCTTATTTTCGGATGAATGCTTTGTAATTTTGTAATTTTTCACATATTTTAACATAAATTGGGATAAATTACACTCAGCATTAGTTAAACATGTTATCATAAACTTTCTTTGAATACCAGAATTTACCAAAAACATGGAATTAATAAAACTCGATATTTGTAAAAACTTATGGGGAGGTAAAAGAACAGCCTGCAGCGGCCTGGCGGGAAAACTATCCCTTCTGACTGTCATAGACCAAGTTTTTATTTCATAATATAGTTCAGCCTATTCCTTTTAGTTTAAATTGTCATGCATTATCTCTCTTCGTAATATTTTGCTTAGTATTTTCCCACATTCCTGTTCCTCACCTAAAATATCTATTTATTTTCTCTGATTTTCCTTATGTTTTGTACCTTACGTCAGTATTTAAATGATAATAACAACATAAATTTTATGCTGTGTATCAAGTATAGCATATTCTGTAAACCGGTTTAGTGGCTCACATTATATCAAATGAAATTAAGCATAGTATTTCTTTTTTTTTTTCCTAATTCCCGCCTCTACATTATTTTAATGAGACTGGCACGCGATTCCCCTTACACTTTCTCCAGAGGATAAGAAATAAGGAATCGTAGTGCTGATATCCCATATATGAAAGAAGGGATATCGGGGAAAATAGATAGATATTAGGTGAGAGAGAATGCAAGACTATTTAAACTGAAAGGAATAGGCCAAACTATATTACGAAATAAAAACTTGGTCTATGACAGTCAGAAGGGATTGTTTTCCCCACAAGTCGCTACAGGCTGTTCTTTTACCACCGCATAAATTTTCACAAATAACGGGTTTTATTAATGCCATATTTTTGGTAAATTCTGGTATTCAAAGAAAGTTTATAATAGCATATGTAACTAATGTCCCAGATGCTGTCTCAACAGAGTTTTTGCATTCTTTTTATTCATCTGAAAGGGATTTAAATGTCCCAGTTGCTGTCTCAATAGAGTTTTTGCATTCATTTTATTCATCTGGAAGGGATTTAAATGTCCCATGTGCTGTCTAAATAGAGTTTTTGCATCCATTTTATTCATCTGGAAGCGATTTAAATGTCCCAGATGCTGTCTCAACAGAGTTTTTGCATTAATTTTATTCATCTGGAAGCGATTTTAACGTTCAATATGCTGTCTCAATAGAGTTTTTCATTCATTTTATTCATCTGGAAGCGATTTATATGTCCAAGGTGCTGTCTCAATAGAGTTTTTGCATTCATTTTATTCATCTGGAAGCAATTTAAATGTCCCAAATGCTGTCTCAACAGCATTTGGGACAGTACTTATAGATGCTCAAGAGCTCCTAGGAGATCCAATACTTACAGATGCTCAAGAGCTCCTAGGAGATGTAATACTTGTAGATGCTCAAGAGTTCCTAGGAGATCCAATACTTAAAGATGCTCAAGAGTTCCTAGGAGATGTAATACTTGTAGATGCTCAAGAGCTCCTAGGGGATCCAATACTTATAGATGCTCATTCATTCTCTAACACTATCAAGGATTCGGTTTAGAGTTTCAGTAGAGTCATGTATATCATTTATGGAGAAGTAAAATTGTGTGTCATCTGCAAATTATTTAGACTTCATGCCATGTCTTTGTAACATTTTCGATATACCAATAGTATAGATGCAGAATACGATTGGGCCAAGCACACTCCCCTGGGGTACCCCTATGTTTAAGGGTTCATACGATGAATAAGAGTTTCCAGTTTGTACACAGTAATCTCTACAAACTAATAATAATAATAATAATAATAATAATAATAATAATAATAATAATAATAATAATAATATTAATAATAATAATAATAATAATAATAATAATAATAATAATAATAATAATAATAATAATAATAATAATAATAATAATAATTATTATTATTATTATTATTATTATTATTATTATTATTATTATTATTATTATTATTATTATTATTATTATTATTATAACTAACAAGGATTTGTTAATTGGTATTTTTAGTTAAAATCAACAGAAACATATAAATTAAATTCTATAGTAGATTTACTTGAACGTTATAATAAGATGACTGATTTTAAGCCCACTTAACAACGTAATAAAATCATTCTAGCAAAACGGGAATAAGAAGCTCTTACCTCCTATTCTTTATTTTTAATTCAATTTTAAAAAAAAGCAAAATTAAATTTTTTTAACCAAAAACTAGATATATAAAAAGCGACTAACATATCATTACTAGAAAGAACTTACTAACCTCTTTACTACGAAGAAAAAATAAACCCCCTAGCTCTTTTTATTTCGAGATTTCTATAATTTCACAGCTAATTTTGTTAGACCCTGATACAAAAGGTACAAAAATAAAACTTTGCTTTCCTGCAAATAACACTTTCCTTTTCAGTACTTATAGACTATAATCTTAAACATCAATTTCTCAGTGATACTTTAAAAAAAAATTTATTAATTTTTTATGAAAATATTAAACGTCCTTTTAATAAAAATAAGATTTTTTTATTAAGAAGTACCTATCAGGTAATCACTCCAACGTAACTGGAGCACTTAAATTTAGCTACGACTTATACTTCCAGATGCATCTTCCAATACAACCACTATGTTACGACTTATCTCACCTTATAATGAGAGCGACGGGCGATGTGTACATATTTTAGAGCTATTATCATCTTAACTTATTATTTTAAGAATACAATTAAATCCAATTTCAAAGCATAATTTCATAATACTTATCCATAAATGTATAACATATTGTAACCCACAGCTACTTTACCATTAGCTGCACCTTGACCTAATATATTAGAAGCTTTCTATCTCAGAAAATATTTAAAAATATTACTTGTAATGGAGGTATACAAACTGGATACAAGATAAAGTAAGATAATTCGTGGCATATCGTTTACAGAGCAGGTTCCTCTAACTAGAGTTAAATACCGCCAAATCCTCTAAGTTTCGAGATCATAACTTTTTACTACTCAAGCGTAATTATGTTTCATTTTAGTATAACAGGGTATCTAATCCTGGTTTAAATCTAAATTTCGATAGTTTTAAAATAAATCTTAAAAACAACACATCACTAATAAGTATATAGATTTCACCCCTTAAGCCCATGATCTTAAATTTTTAAAATTTCTATTTTAACTAATATCTTTTTATCTTTATTTTCACTTTTTAGTCTAACCGCGGCTGCTGGCACAAATTTAGCCTGAAATTAAAGAATTACTGGGTCAAGTATTAACTTAGCACCAAAACTATGTACTGAGAACTAATTAAAAAACTTTATTTTTAGCCACTCTCGCATTAACTTTCATGTAACGTCATTCTTATAATAAAGAGAAAAGCAAGGATCAAACTTTTATAAAAAACATATATTTACACTTATTTATATCAGAATAATTAAATAAAGAACAAAACTAGAATTTTAGACATATTGTTATTACATAAAAATAATAATTTTTAAGATGACCCCTGACAGGAATAGATTTCCGTCGAAGAAAAAACCCCACTCATTATAAAATTACTATTATATTTACCTTCAATAAGGAATTCTCTTTTTAATGGATTAAAAAGAGAATTTTTTATCACGTTGTATACACACTATATAATATATTAAATAATTTAACACATATATCTTTAAAAATTATTTATTATTAGATATCAAGCTTAATTGTAATTACAATTAAGCTTGATATTTTATAATTAAGTTAAGACTTTAATAAAAATCTTGATTTATAAAATTATAATTTAGATATATTCCATTATTAAAAATTTAAGATGAATTAGATTCAATTATCTAATTATAATATACTAAGCAATTATATACAATTAAAGCTTTAAATATAAACAATTAAATAAATAATAATTTATTCAAATGTGAGTATATCTCAATTTAAGAAGTATTTCTCTGTTCTCTTAGGTCTAGAGGAATTCTCTTCTAAGTCTAGCTAGAGAGAATCCCTCTACTTGTAAGAGAACAGAGAAATATATATATCATTAAATTTAATAATTAATTAAATGTATACTAATAAGCTCTTATAATTTCTTATCTTAATAAAATAAGTTTAAAATTATATACTCTTTCCAAAAACGGCGTTTTTACCCCCCCACTCTTGTCCTACCCGTTATTGTTAAAATCTATAACATTTTAAATAAAAACCCGGCTCCCAAAAGGATTCCTAAAAGAAGTGCAACAAGAAATTTGTGTTTTAGGGTAAAAAAAAAACAAAATTTTAATTTCTATATTTTATAAAAGAATTTTTTTTCTTGAATACAAAACAAAAACGTTTATGATTTTACATTAATAGCATGCTTGATAAAAAGGTCGTCTTGATAGGGCGGATTATGAAAGTTAGCCTTTCTGCTATTATCCCACTCACCTTTTAACCCAACAAATTACATTTAATGGAGTCACACCATTCCCTTGAAGATCAAAACTTCATGTGCCTCTACACTAAAACATAGACAGAAAAGATAAGCTAAGTTAAGCTTATGGGCTCATACCCCGTCTATGAAGAATTATTCTCCTTTCAATACCTATTCTTTCTCCTGAAATACTTATATTTTCGTCCACATTAGTAGCAGGAACTGTTATCTCTATCTCGGCCTCTTCCTGGTTCATAGCCTGACTAGGGCTTGAATTAAACCTTCTTTCATTTATTCCTCTTATTGCCACAAAACATAATAGTTTTTCCTCAGAAGCAGCGTTTAAGTACTTCTTGATCCAAGCCTTAGGCTCCGCAACCCTTCTTGCAAGTGTTACTATCTTACTTGTATTCCCTTTTACACCTAAAATTCTTATTTTTTGCTCCTTAATGCTAAAGATAGCTGCAGCTCCCCTTCACTTTTGACTTCCAACTATCATACAAGGAATGTCGTGGTCAAACTGCATTATCCTTATAACTTTCCAGAAAATCGCCCCCCTCATCCTAACCTCCTACATTCTCTGTGATCAGCTTAGAATCATACTAATTAGAGTTTCAATCTTATCAGCCCTAATGGGCGGACTAGGTGGTTTAAACCAAACTTTACTTCGCAAACTAATAGCATTCTCTTCTATTAATCATATGGCCTGAATGCTGGCCGCCATATCTTCCAGTACCAACTTATGAGTGCACTACATTTTTACATACACCATTATTTCTTTCTCACTTGTTATCCCCCTTAATTATAATCAAACTTTTCACATCAAACAGCTTGCTAATATTTCAATCCCCCATTTTAATAAAATAATGGTTTTTTTATCCTTATTTTCCCTAGGAGGCCTACCTCCATTCCTAGGATTTCTACCTAAAATAATAGTTATTACAACATTAATTGATCAACAATTCTTTACATGAACTGCTATTTTAACAATAACTGCCCTAATCACCCTCTTTTATTATGTCCGGTTAGCGATTACTTCCATTACCCTTTCATCACCCAAAACCAGACGGAATCTAACACCCACTGACCAAGGACCAGCTAAAATCAGGCTAATTAATTTCATACCAATATTATTCCCACTTATGACTTTCATTCCTATTTAGGGTTTTAAGTTAAATAAACTAGAAGCCTTCAAAGTTCCCAATAAGAGTTAAGTCCCTTAAACCCTAAGCTCAGGTATGTCTACATTTTCAGGATTGCAGCCTGACGTTTTAATTACACTACAAAGCCTAAGTAAGGAGAAGTACTCTCATAAATAAATTTACAGTTTATTGCCTTTATCAGCCACTTACTCACGCAACGATGACTTTTTTCCACAAATCATAAAGACATTGGCACCCTATATTTCATTTTTGGAGCCTGGGCAGGGATAGTAGGAACTTCTCTTAGAATTCTAATTCGAGCTGAATTAGGTCAACCAGGCACTCTTATTGGAAATGATCAAATCTACAATGTAATCGTGACAGCCCATGCTTTTATTATAATTTTCTTTATAGTCATGCCTATCATGATTGGAGGATTCGGAAATTGACTAGTCCCCCTAATATTAGGTGCCCCAGACATGGCTTTCCCCCGAATAAATAATATAAGATTTTGACTCCTACCTCCCGCATTAACAGTATATGGGTGACTCACCCCTTAGGAACGGTGGGAAGTCCCGGCCAGTACTGGCTTTTGGCTTTGCCCGGGGACTCAGAACTTGAGTGTGTCAGTACTCAATAGTAAAGAGTCCCTGCACCTCACTAGCATCTTGCTGTGTAAGTGCTGCGGCCTACATAAGCTGTGTGTGAAGGTATGAAGTGTGACACGTCCTAGGAAGTTGATCTGAAGTTCTTTAGATGGAAACTTTAGGCTAAGACTCTCCCAATACCACCTCGTTAGGGTATGGGTACGTGACAGTATCAACTTAATACTAGGAACACAAGGAAGCATGTCAATACGCTATGATGCAATATATATATATATATATATATATATATATATATATATATATATATATATATATATATATATATATATATATATATATATATATATGTATATATATATATATATATATGTATATATATATATATATATATATATATATATATATATATATATATATATGTATACATATATATATGTATACATATATATATATATATATATATATATATATATATATATATATATATATATATATATATATATATATATATATATATATAATATACTCTATCTATGGCACTATGGGCCATCCACAGGAGCAAATGCTATGCTCTACTACAACAAAAGATCTGTAGAAATATATGTATACATATATATATGTATACATATATATATGTATACATATATATATGTATACATATATATATGTATACATATATATATGTATACATATATATATATATATATATATATATATATATATATATATATATATATATATATATATATATATATATATATATATATATATATATATATATATATATATAGTTATGAACTTCAAGATGGTCTGAAGTTGAAGTTCTTACGGACCTGATATTTCAGATCAGTACCACAAAAAGGGTATGATCCCTGACAAAATCAACACTCAAAGAGAACAATCTCAGAGAGGATACACAAAATGAGAAACTATAGATTAACAATAATTTATTACATCAAAAACTTATTATAATAAAAGAACCCCTCTGAAAACTGAATAATGGGGAGAAAAATACAAGCACACACAATGCCAAAGCAGTCACTCCTTCAATTGCCTACCTAACTAACATGCTAAGGAATAAGAGAAAGCATTCAGTGGAAGAAAGAAAAACACTCTTTCCCTAACATACGATAGGCGGAGACTCAAAAGGGGGGGGGGGAACCTTAACCTATAACTTAACCTAAATTTTTACAAACAAAGTACATTGTACTAAAGACATACTCATTTAACAATATAAAACTCATAACTCAAGTAGAATCCATTAATTGACGCACGAAAAATCATCCAAGGACGTCTCTAGTTAAGTGTAGACACTGACACTAACTAAATAAGGGGTTGCTGTACAACCACATGAAGAAAATATAAAAATGTTAATAACAATAAAGTGGGCTTACTCTTCTTCGCCACTAAAGGGCCTCCTCACGACTCCAAGGGCAGAGTGTTCAGGCAGAGGCAGGTGACTAAAGGGCGTATATTACGCTCGCACTATGGGCCATCCACAGGAGCAAATGCTATGCTCTACTACAACAAAAGATCTGTAGAAATCCTCGGTGAGGCACAAAGTCCAATCCTCCATCAACGGATCCCAAACAATCCAGCTTCGGACAAAGGGCACGAGCACACAGGGTCACTCTTTAGTGACGCAAAAACATGCGGGAGTGCTCAAGGAAGACTCCTCCATCCAAAAGTACACTGCCGTAAACTGCCAAAAATATAGCACACTGGTCCTTCTATAGTGGAGCCGAGTCCCGAACTGCCGTACAAATATCACAAGGCCCCCTCGAAAACTCCGGGAAAGGGGCAAAATATGACGTGGCCGGACAATGAAGCCAAACCACCATCACAAGCATGAAAAAAAAAAGAAACAAACTTCATGGGCGGAGTACCAATATAAATTATTAACAACCGTTCATGAGAGGCAAAAGACCCATATCCAGCGTTCAGGGAGAAACTCAAAGGAAACTGGATTAAACAAGAAAAACTTACGTTAAAAAGGTCATCAAAACTGAATAAATTACGTTAATTTATAATACCTCCCCACCAAAAAAAAAAAAAATTATTATTTTTTCTCTCAAAGGTTAAAATTAAAAGGAATTACAAAACTTAAATTACTTATTTCAAAATACTCGAATTAGTTACTTTAAATACTAGAATTAAATCAAATAACTAATACAGAGCAAACAAGAGAAATTAAACTAAAACCTGGAAAGGAAAAAGTCATTAATACATAACCTATAGACCAAACTACAGCCTACTCCCTCCTCCTAAAAAGACCTAGATAAAACATCTGGTATAACATTATCCTTCCCTGCTACATGCCTAATTTGAAGGTTATATTCCTGCAAAAAGAGACTCCACCTAAGCAGCCTCATATTTTTGTCCTTAAACCGTTGGATAAATACTAGAGGATTATGGTCTGTGTATACCAAAATAGGATGAAGTGATGAACTCAAATAAACTGAAAAATTGAGTTATAGCTTTTATTAAACATAAGGCTTCTTTTTCAATAGTTGAATATCTCGTCTCTGCCGGCGATAACTTCCTTGAAAAGTAAGCGAGGGGGTGTACCATCCCTGCATCATCCTCCTGGAGGAGAACTGCTCCAAGTCCCACGTCACTCGCATCTGTCGCTAATCTATAAGGGAGATTAAAATTTGGAGATTGTAGTAAAGGATAATTAGTCAAGACTGCCTTTAACTTTTTAAAGGCTTCTTGGCACTCCTTGGACCATACAAACCTTACTCCCTTCTTTAATAAATTTGTTAAAGAAGTTGCGATATCAGAGAAGTTCTTTATAAACCTCCTGTAGTATCCGACCATTCCTAGGAACCTCCTAACCCCTCTCCTATTTTGAGGAGCAGGAAAGCTAGCTACAGCCTCTACATTAGCTTTCTTAGGAGCAACTTTGCCTAGGCCTACCTCATGTCCCAGGTATAAAACTGTGGCCTGAGCAAAATCACTCTTCTTCAAGTTAATTACCAAACCGGCTTTCCTCAAAGCCTTAAACAAAGCTTCAAGTCTTACCAAATGAGACTCCCAATCAGTACTATATATTACCAAATCATCAATGTATACAACGCACCCTTCCAAATCCTGAGTGATCCGATTCATCAGTCTTTGGAAGGTGGCAGCCGCATTCTTCATTCCGAAGGGCATGACTTGGCATTCATACAAACCATCACCTGTAACAAAAGCAGAGATATCCTTCGCACGAGGGGAAAGACCAACCTGCCAATACCCTTTCAGCAAATCCAGCTTTGTAATAAACTGGGCAGATCCGATTCTGTCTATACAATCTTCCACCCTCGGCAAAGGAAATGAATGTGTCTTGGTCATCTCATTAACCTTCCTGTAATCAAAGCAAAGTCGGTGTTGGCCTCCCTCCTTCTTAACCAACACGACAGGAGAACTCCATGGACTACAACTTGGTTTAATTAAATCATGGTCTAACATATAGCGAACCTCTTCCTGAACAATTTTCCTCTTGACAGGGTTAAGCCTATATGGACACTGTTTAATGGGCTTAGCGTCCCCTACATCTACATCGTGATACAAAACATTTGTTCTACCTGGCAAGTCCTGAAACAAATCTTTATACCTGTACATTATATTAATTAAAGGTTCTGATCTGTCAGAATTCAAATGTTGAAATTTAACATCAATGTTATTTAAAATATCAGAATTACTTGACAGAGCATCAGGATTAACAGTCATTCTCTTGTTAGTCACAAGATTCTCCTCTACTTCTACACACACTACTGCAATTGCATCTACTACTGGTTCTACCTGATCTACATCTCTACTAATAAATGGCTTTAACATATTTACATGACAAATACGAGATTTTCGTCTCCTACCAGGAGTTTCAATCAAATAATTTACATCATTAATCTTTTTCAGCACCCTCCATGGGCCTGAAAACTGGGCTTTCAGTGGGTTACCTGGTATAGGTAATAACACTAACACACGATCTCCAGGCTTAAAGATACGAACCTTGGTACTTATGTCATAATTAGACTTCATTACAGACTGACTTTCATGCAAATTCTTTTGAGCGAAATCCCAAGCTTTCCTCAGTTTCCCCTGTAAATTAGAAACGTAATCTAAAACACTAACTTCAGATGTCTCTCCATCCCAATGTTCTCTTACCACATCAAGAGGACCGTGTATACTATGGGCAAATACAAGTTTGAAAGGAGAGAAACCCAAAGACTCATTAGGCACAGACCGTATAGCAAATAGGGCATAAGGAATCTCCTTATCCCACTCATTACCCGTTTCGTAGCAAAACTTCTTTAATACAGACTTCAAAGTCTGGTGGAACCTTTCCACCTGTCCCTGACTCTCTGGATGGTAAGGAGAAGAAGTAACATGATTAACACCAAGTTCAACCATTTTCTTTCTAAAAAACTTACTTGTAAAATTAGTGCCACAATCTGATTGTAAAACCTTTGGAATGCCAAATTTAGTGAAAAATCCAATTAATGCTTCCACCACCTTCTCACCCCGAATACTCCTCAGTGGGATAGCCTCAGGAAAAAGTGTTACCCTGTCCACCATGGTTAGAAGATATTCATTACCTCCGCGCGTCCGCGGAAGAGGGCCCACTACATCTATAACTACCTCCTTGAAAGGTTCACCCACTGAGGGAATGGGAATAAGAGGGGCTTTAGGGATCTTTTGATTCGGTTTCCCTACAATCTGACACACCTTACAAGATAACACATGTTTCTTAACCTCACGACGCATCTGGGGCCAAAAGAAATGTCGTGCCAATTTCTGAAAGGTCTTCCTAACCCCGAAATGACCCGCGAGGCTATGTTCATGACTAAAATATAACAACTTACTCCTATACCTTTCCGGCACAACTAGCTGCCGAATTACCTCTACCTGGTCAGCAGGAGCATTAACCGACCTACTCATACAGTAAAGCAAACCTTTTTGTTTCATAAATACAGGTTTAGAAAGATCACTACCATCACTAAGTTCCAAATGATTAAATTCATTTCCTTGGGATTCCTTAAAAACTTTTGTATTCCAATTAATACCCTGAAAAGATTCATTATTATGGCCCTGAAAAGATAAGTTATCATAATTGTCAATGTTTACCTCATTACCATTATTAACATCAGTCACAATGTCAGTCACTTGTCCATTAATTAACTCAGCATTGAGTTCTACCTCCGCGAGGTCAACCTCTTTAGATTGAGAACGCGTAACCACTGACACAGGATTCAACGAATCATCTATGCGTATCTGGTCACCTGCCAGATCTATCAACGTCAAAATAGGCAATACGTCACATTCAGCTTCAGCGGCTAAATCATTGGCAAATATAATGTCTATATCAGGAATAGCCAAAGTATCTACTATGGCCAAATTAACCATACCCTGAAAATTCTTCGTCTTCAAATATAACTCTTCTAGTGGATACGAGGCCACCGAATCAGGAAATCCACCCAACAAGACAAAGTTCTTATTCTTAAACACAACACCCTCGGGAACTGACCTCCGCAATATCAACGACTGAGCGGCACCAGTGTCTCTCAAAATCCTCACACCACGACCCATTTGCATAGCATTATCAACATAAACAGTACCATCAGATATATACTTCTTAAATCTTAGTCATTTTGACTCCTCCTTCTGCGGTTGTTCCGCCGATACCAACGTCACGGGTTCTTTGTTCTTTTCTAAAAATTTACGACGCGCAAAACAGTCCGCCTTCAAATGTCCGCGGCGGTGGCACCAAAAACAAACTACATCGGACCTAGAGGACCTACTATCATTACTACTACTGTTCCTACTGCTATTTACAAAATTACGTGTTTCGTTACCATCACTCTTATTGTCATTTTCAATCTTGCCTTTTCTTCGGTCACCTACCGAACTGTCAATAAAAGTACCATGATCTGATTGACTCGGGTTATTCCCCCTCCAACCATTACCTCGAGGAGGGAACCTCTTACCGTTAACCTCTTTCACACAGTCCTGACGATGAGCAAGAGAATACTCATCAGATGCAATAGCGATCTCTTGAAGCGAATCCAATTTAAGTTCATCTAAATGAATTTTTAGTTCTCTAACTACCATTCTTTTGAACTCTTCGACTAAAATTAATTCTTTCAATTTCTCGAAAGTGTCAGTCTCCTTAGACTTAAGCCAATCATCAAGGAATTGTTCCTTTCTCCTTGCAAACTCAACAAAAGTCATACCGGGTTCTTTCTTAAGGTTACGGAACTTCTGTCGATAAGCCTCCGGAACTAAATCATATGCCTTAAGGATAATGGCCTTGACCGAATCATAATCCGCCGACAAATCCTCGCTTAAAGTATTATATACTCTCTGAGCTTTTCCTTTTAATTTACACTGAACCATAGTGGTCCACATATCCTTGGGCCAAGACAATTTTCTTGCTATTCGTTCAAACGAAATAAAGAAATCAGGAACATCTTCATCATCGAATACTGGCATTAACTTCAAAGCACTCATTAGGTCAAAACAATTATTATAGCCATTATGTTTACCACTACTATTATTATTAATGTGAAACTCACGCATTTGCAACTCAAATTATCGCTCTTTTTCGCGCTCTTCCGCCCTTAATTGCAAAGTTTTATATTCTATCTCCTTAAGCTTAAACTCCTGAGCAAGGATACTCAATCTTAATTTACTCACCTCCTAGCTACCTGAATCCCCTACCTCATCGTCACTATCGCTACTTACAAAATCCGGATCACCAGACACTACTGCTTCCTTTGTGTTACCTTTAATACTCTTAATAGCTTTAAGGACTTCACGCAACAAATGACCCTTCTTGAATTCTGTTGGTAATCCTAAGTTCAAGTGCTCTGCTAAACACCATAACTCGTCTCTTTTAAGATTAAAAATCTCCTCCTCCCAGTCAGACCTATCTAAAAATAGTGCTGCCGCTTCCTCAACTTTATCCCCTACTAAAGGCATCTTCCTAAACCAATGCAAAAGTAACAAAAGAAAAAATAGGTTAATTTTCCCCCCAACTACCTAATCACACTTCTCTAAGAAAAACTCTCAAAGGTTGAAATGTCAGTCAGGATCCTGTCACGGTCGCCAAATTTTGTTATGAACTTCAAGATGGTCTGAAGTTGAAGTTCTTACGGACCTGATATTTCAGATCAGTACCATAAAAAGGGTATGATCCCTGACAAAATCAACACTCAAAGAGTACAACCTCAGAGAGGATACACAAAACGAGAAACTATAGATTAACAATAATTTATTACATAAAAAACTTATTATAATAAAAGAACCCCTCTGAAAACTGAATAATGGGGAGAAAAATACAAGCACACACAATGCCAAAGCAGTCACTCCTTCAATTGCCTACCTAACTAACATGCTAAGGAATAAGAGAAAACATTCAGTGGAAGAAAGAAAAACACTCTTTCACTAACATACGATAGGCGGAGACTCAAAAGGCGGGGGGGGGGGGGAAACCTTAACCTATAACTTAACCTAAATTTTTACAAAGTACATTGTACTAAAGACATACTCATTTAACAATATAAAACTCATAACTCAAGTAGAATCCATTAATTGACGCACGAAAAATCATCCAAGGACGTCTCTAGTTAAGTGTAGACACTGACACTAACTAAATAAGGGGTTGCTGTACAACCACATGAAGAAAATATAAAAATGTTAATAACAATAAAGTGGGCTTACTCTTCTTCGCCACTAAAGGGCCTCCTCACGACTCCAAGGGCAGAGTGTTCAGGCAGAGGCAGGTGACTAAAGGGCGTATATTACGCTCGCACTATGGGCCATCCACAGGAGCAAATGCTATGCTCTACTACAACAAAAGATCTGTAGAAATCCTCGGTGAGGCACAAAGTCCAATCCTCCATCAACGGATCCCAAACAATCCAGCTTCGGACAAAGGGCACGAGCACACAGGGTCACTCTTTAGTGACGCAAAAACATGCGGGAGTGCTCAAGGAAGACTCCTCCATCCAAAAGTACACTGCCGTAAACTGCCAAAAATATAGCACACTGGTCCTTCTATAGTGGAGCCGAGTCCCGAACTGCCGTACAAATATCACAAGGCCCCCTCGAAAACTCCGGGAAAGGGGCAAAATATGACGTGGCACGGACAATGAAGCCAAACCACCATCACAAGCATGAAAAAAAAAAGAAACAAACTTCATGGGCGGAGTACCAATATAAATTATTAACAACCGTTCATGAGAGGCAAAAGACCCATATCCAGCGTTCAGGGAGAAACTCAAAGGAAACTGGATTAAACAAGAAAAACTTACGTTAAAAAGGTCATCAAAACTGAATAAATTACGTTAATTTATAATACCTCCCCACCAAAAAAAAAAAAATTATTATTTTTTCTCTCAAAGGTTAAAATTAAAAGGAATTACAAAACTTAAATTACTTATTTCAAAATACTCGAATTAGTTACTTTAAATACTAGAATTAAATCAAATAACTAATACAGAGCAAACAAGAGAAATTAAACTAAAACCTGGAAAGGAAAAAGTCATTAATACATAACCTATAGACCAAACTACAGCCTACTCCCTCCTCCTAAAAAGACCTAGATAAAACATCTGGTATAACATTATCCTTCCCTGCTACATGCCTAATTTGAAGGTTATATTCCTGCAAAAAGAGACTCCACCTAAGCAGCCTCATATTTTTGTCCTTAAACCGTTGGATAAATACTAGAGGATTATGGTCTGTGTATACCAAAATAGGATGAAGTGATGAACTCAAATAAACTGAAAAATTGAGTTATAGCTTTTATTAAACATAAGGCTTCTTTTTCAATAGTTGAATATCTCGTCTCTGCCGGCGATAACTTCCTTGAAAAGTAAGCGAGGGGGTGTACCATCCCTGCATCATCCTCCTGGAGGAGAACTGCTCCAAGTCCCACGTCACTCGCATCTGTCGCTAATCTATAAGGGAGATTAAAATTTGGAGATTGTAGTAAAGGATAATTAGTCAAGACTGCCTTTAACTTTTTAAAGGCTTCTTGGCACTCCTTGGACCATACAAACCTTACTCCCTTCTTTAATAAATTTGTTAAAGAAGTTGCGATATCAGAGAAGTTCTTTATAAACCTCCTGTAGTATCCGACCATTCCTAGGAACCTCCTAACCCCTCTCCTATTTTGAGGAGCAGGAAAGCTAGCTACAGCCTCTACATTAGCTTTCTTAGGAGCAACTTTGCCTAGGCCTACCTCATGTCCCAGGTATAAAACTGTGGCCTGAGCAAAATCACTCTTCTTCAAGTTAATTACCAAACCGGCTTTCCTCAAAGCCTTAAACAAAGCTTCAAGTCTTACCAAATGAGACTCCCAATCAGTACTATATATTACCAAATCATCAATGTATACAACGCACCCTTCCAAATCCTGAGTGATCCGATTCATCAGTCTTTGGAAGGTGGCAGCCGCATTCTTCATTCCGAAGGGCATGACTTGGCATTCATACAAACCATCACCTGTAACAAAAGCAGAGATATCCTTCGCACGAGGGGAAAGACCAACCTGCCAATACCCTTTCAGCAAATCCAGCTTTGTAATAAACTGGGCAGATCCGATTCTGTCTATACAATCTTCCACCCTCGGCAAAGGAAATGAATGTGTCTTGGTCATCTCATTAACCTTCCTGTAATCAAAGCAAAGTCGGTGTTGGCCTCCCTCCTTCTTAACCAACACGACAGGAGAACTCCATGGACTACAACTTGGTTTAATTAAATCATGGTCTAACATATAGCGAACCTCTTCCTGAACAATTTTCCTCTTGACAGGGTTAAGCCTATATGGACACTGTTTAATGGGCTTAGCGTCCCCTACATCTACATCGTGATACAAAACATTTGTTCTACCTGGCAAGTCCTGAAACAAATCTTTATACCTGTACATTATATTAATTAAAGGTTCTGATCTGTCAGAATTCAAATGTTGAAATTTAACATCAATGTTATTTAAAATATCAGAATTACTTGACAGAGCATCAGGATTAACAGTCATTCTCTTGTTAGTCACAAGATTCTCCTCTACTTCTACACACACTACTGCAATTGCATCTACTACTGGTTCTACCTGATCTACATCTCTACTAATAAATGGCTTTAACATATTTACATGACAAATACGAGATTTTCGTCTCCTACCAGGAGTTTCAATCAAATAATTTACATCATTAATCTTTTTCAGCACCCTCCATGGGCCTGAAAACTGGGCTTTCAGTGGGTTACCTGGTATAGGTAATAACACTAACACACGATCTCCAGGCTTAAAGATACGAACCTTGGTACTTATGTCATAATTAGACTTCATTACAGACTGACTTTCATGCAAATTCTTTTGAGCGAAATCCCAAGCTTTCCTCAGTTTCCCCTGTAAATTAGAAACGTAATCTAAAACACTAACTTCAGATGTCTCTCCATCCCAATGTTCTCTTACCACATCAAGAGGACCGTGTATACTATGGGCAAATACAAGTTTGAAAGGAGAGAAACCCAAAGACTCATTAGGCACAGACCGTATAGCAAATAGGGCATAAGGAATCTCCTTATCCCACTCATTACCCGTTTCGTAGCAAAACTTCTTTAATACAGACTTCAAAGTCTGGTGGAACCTTTCCACCTGTCCCTGACTCTCTGGATGGTAAGGAGAAGAAGTAACATGATTAACACCAAGTTCAACCATTTTCTTTCTAAAAAACTTACTTGTAAAATTAGTGCCACAATCTGATTGTAAAACCTTTGGAATGCCAAATTTAGTGAAAAATCCAATTAATGCTTCCACCACCTTCTCACCCCGAATACTCCTCAGTGGGATAGCCTCAGGAAAAAGTGTTACCCTGTCCACCATGGTTAGAAGATATTCATTACCTCCGCGCGTCCGCGGAAGAGGGCCCACTACATCTATAACTACCTCCTTGAAAGGTTCACCCACTGAGGGAATGGGAATAAGAGGGGCTTTAGGGATCTTTTGATTCGGTTTCCCTACAATCTGACACACCTTACAAGATAACACATGTTTCTTAACCTCACGACGCATCTGGGGCCAAAAGAAATGTCGTGCCAATTTCTGAAAGGTCTTCCTAACCCCGAAATGACCCGCGAGGCTATGTTCATGACTAAAATATAACAACTTACTCCTATACCTTTCCGGCACAACTAGCTGCCGAATTACCTCTACCTGGTCAGCAGGAGCATTAACCGACCTACTCATACAGTAAAGCAAACCTTTTTGTTTCATAAATACAGGTTTAGAAAGATCACTACCATCACTAAGTTCCAAATGATTAAATTCATTTCCTTGGGATTCCTTAAAAACTTTTGTATTCCAATTAATACCCTGAAAAGATTCATTATTATGGCCCTGAAAAGATAAGTTATCATAATTGTCAATGTTTACCTCATTACCATTATTAACATCAGTCACAATGTCAGTCACTTGTCCATTAATTAACTCAGCATTGAGTTCTACCTCCGCGAGGTCAACCTCTTTAGATTGAGAACGCGTAACCACTGACACAGGATTCAACGAATCATCTATGCGTATCTGGTCACCTGCCAGATCTATCAACGTCAAAATAGGCAATACGTCAGATTCAGCTTCAGCGGCTAAATCATTGGCAAATATAATGTCTATATCAGGAATAGCCAAAGTATCTACTATGGCCAAATTAACCATACCCTGAAAATTCTTCGTCTTCAAATATAACTCTTCTAGTGGATACGAGGCCACCGAATCAGGAAATCCACCCAACAAGACAAAGTTCTTATTCTTAAACACAACACCCTCGGGAACTGACCTCCGCAATATCAACGACTGAGCGGCACCAGTGTCTCTCAAAATCCTCACACCACGACCCATTTGCATAGCATTATCAACATAAACAGTACCATCAGATATATACTTCTTAAATCTTAGTCATTTTGACTCCTCCTTCTGCGGTTGTTCCGCCGATACCAACGTCACGGGTTCTTTGTTCTTTTCTAAAAATTTACGACGCGCAAAACAGTCCGCCTTCAAATGTCCGCGGCGGTGGCACCAAAAACAAACTACATCGGACCTAGAGGACCTACTATCATTACTACTACTGTTCCTACTGCTATTTACAAAATTACGTGTTTCGTTACCATCACTCTTATTGTCATTTTCAATCTTGCCTTTTCTTCGGTCACCTACCGAACTGTCAATAAAAGTACCATGATCTGATTGACTCGGGTTATTCCCCCTCCAACCATTACCTCGAGGAGGGAACCTCTTACCGTTAACCTCTTTCACACAGTCCTGACGATGAGCAAGAGAATACTCATCAGATGCAATAGCGATCTCTTGAAGCGAATCCAATTTAAGTTCATCTAAATGAATTTTTAGTTCTCTAACTACCATTCTTTTGAACTCTTCGACTAAAATTAATTCTTTCAATTTCTCGAAAGTGTCAGTCTCCTTAGACTTAAGCCAATCATCAAGGAATTGTTCCTTTCTCCTTGCAAACTCAACAAAAGTCATACCGGGTTCTTTCTTAAGGTTACGGAACTTCTGTCGATAAGCCTCCGGAACTAAATCATATGCCTTAAGGATAATGGCCTTGACCGAATCATAATCCGCCGACAAATCCTCGCTTAAAGTATTATATACTCTCTGAGCTTTTCCTTTTAATTTACACTGAACCATAGTGGTCCACATATCCTTGGGCCAAGACAATTTTCTTGCTATTCGTTCAAACGAAATAAAGAAATCAGGAACATCTTCATCATCGAATACTGGCATTAACTTCAAAGCACTCATTAGGTCAAAACAATTATTATAGCCATTATGTTTACCACTACTATTATTATTAATGTGAAACTCACGCATTTGCAACTCAAATTATCGCTCTTTTTCGCGCTCTTCCGCCCTTAATTGCAAAGTTTTATATTCTATCTCCTTAAGCTTAAACTCCTGAGCAAGGATACTCAATCTTAATTTACTCACCTCCTAGCTACCTGAATCCCCTACCTCATCGTCACTATCGCTACTTACAAAATCCGGATCACCAGACACTACTGCTTCCTTTGTGTTACCTTTAATACTCTTAATAGCTTTAAGGACTTCACGCAACAAATGACCCTTCTTGAATTCTGTTGGTAATCCTAAGTTCAAGTGCTCTGCTAAACACCATAACTCGTCTCTTTTAAGATTAAAAATCTCCTCCTCCCAGTCAGACCTATCTAAAAATAGTGCTGCCGCTTCCTCAACTTTATCCCCTACTAAAGGCATCTTCCTAAACCAATGCAAAAGTAACAAAAGAAAAAATAGGTTAATTTTCCCCCCAACTACCTAATCACACTTCTCTAAGAAAAACTCTCAAAGGTTGAAATGTCAGTCAGGATCCTGTCACGGTCGCCAAATTTTGTTATGAACTTCAAGATGGTCTGAAGTTGAAGTTCTTACGGACCTGATATTTCAGATCAGTACCATAAAAAGGGTATGATCCCTGACAAAATCAACACTCAAAGAGTACAACCTCAGAGAGGATACACAAAACGAGAAACTATAGATTAACAATAATTTATTACATAAAAAACTTATTATAATAAAAGAACCCCTCTGAAAACTGAATAATGGGGAGAAAAATACAAGCACACACAATGCCAAAGCAGTCACTCCTTCAATTGCCTACCTAACTAACATGCTAAGGAATAAGAGAAAACATTCAGTGGAAGAAAGAAAAACACTCTTTCACTAACATACGATAGGCGGAGACTCAAAAGGCGGGGGGGGGGGGAAACCTTAACCTATAACTTAACCTAAATTTTTACAAAGTACATTGTACTAAAGACATACTCATTTAACAATATAAAACTCATAACTCAAGTAGAATCCATTAATTGACGCACGAAAAATCATCCAAGGACGTCTCTAGTTAAGTGTAGACACTGACACTAACTAAATAAGGGGTTGCTGTACAACCACATGAAGAAAATATAAAAATGTTAATAACAATAAAGTGGGCTTACTCTTCTTCGCCACTAAAGGGCCTCCTCACGACTCCAAGGGCAGAGTGTTCAGGCAGAGGCAGGTGACTAAAGGGCGTATATTACGCTCGCACTATGGGCCATCCACAGGAGCAAATGCTATGCTCTACTACAACAAAAGATCTGTAGAAATCCTCGGTGAGGCACAAAGTCCAATCCTCCATCAACGGATCCCAAACAATCCAGCTTCGGACAAAGGGCACGAGCACACAGGGTCACTCTTTAGTGACGCAAAAACATGCGGGAGTGCTCAAGGAAGACTCCTCCATCCAAAAGTACACTGCCGTAAACTGCCAAAAATATAGCACACTGGTCCTTCTATAGTGGAGCCGAGTCCCGAACTGCCGTACAAATATCACAAGGCCCCCTCGAAAACTCCGGGAAAGGGGCAAAATATGACGTGGCACGGACAATGAAGCCAAACCACCATCACAAGCATGAAAAAAAAAAGAAACAAACTTCATGGGCGGAGTACCAATATAAATTATTAACAACCGTTCATGAGAGGCAAAAGACCCATATCCAGCGTTCAGGGAGAAACTCAAAGGAAACTGGATTAAACAAGAAAAACTTACGTTAAAAAGGTCATCAAAACTGAATAAATTACGTTAATTTATAATACCTCCCCACCAAAAAAAAAAAAATTATTATTTTTTCTCTCAAAGGTTAAAATTAAAAGGAATTACAAAACTTAAATTACTTATTTCAAAATACTCGAATTAGTTACTTTAAATACTAGAATTAAATCAAATAACTAATACAGAGCAAACAAGAGAAATTAAACTAAAACCTGGAAAGGAAAAAGTCATTAATACATAACCTATAGACCAAACTACAGCCTACTCCCTCCTCCTAAAAAGACCTAGATAAAACATCTGGTATAACATTATCCTTCCCTGCTACATGCCTAATTTGAAGGTTATATTCCTGCAAAAAGAGACTCCACCTAAGCAGCCTCATATTTTTGTCCTTAAACCGTTGGATAAATACTAGAGGATTATGGTCTGTGTATACCAAAATAGGATGAAGTGATGAACTCAAATAAACTGAAAAATTGAGTTATAGCTTTTATTAAACATAAGGCTTCTTTTTCAATAGTTGAATATCTCGTCTCTGCCGGCGATAACTTCCTTGAAAAGTAAGCGAGGGGGTGTACCATCCCTGCATCATCCTCCTGGAGGAGAACTGCTCCAAGTCCCACGTCACTCGCATCTGTCGCTAATCTATAAGGGAGATTAAAATTTGGAGATTGTAGTAAAGGATAATTAGTCAAGACTGCCTTTAACTTTTTAAAGGCTTCTTGGCACTCCTTGGACCATACAAACCTTACTCCCTTCTTTAATAAATTTGTTAAAGAAGTTGCGATATCAGAGAAGTTCTTTATAAACCTCCTGTAGTATCCGACCATTCCTAGGAACCTCCTAACCCCTCTCCTATTTTGAGGAGCAGGAAAGCTAGCTACAGCCTCTACATTAGCTTTCTTAGGAGCAACTTTGCCTAGGCCTACCTCATGTCCCAGGTATAAAACTGTGGCCTGAGCAAAATCACTCTTCTTCAAGTTAATTACCAAACCGGCTTTCCTCAAAGCCTTAAACAAAGCTTCAAGTCTTACCAAATGAGACTCCCAATCAGTACTATATATTACCAAATCATCAATGTATACAACGCACCCTTCCAAATCCTGAGTGATCCGATTCATCAGTCTTTGGAAGGTGGCAGCCGCATTCTTCATTCCGAAGGGCATGACTTGGCATTCATACAAACCATCACCTGTAACAAAAGCAGAGATATCCTTCGCACGAGGGGAAAGACCAACCTGCCAATACCCTTTCAGCAAATCCAGCTTTGTAATAAACTGGGCAGATCCGATTCTGTCTATACAATCTTCCACCCTCGGCAAAGGAAATGAATGTGTCTTGGTCATCTCATTAACCTTCCTGTAATCAAAGCAAAGTCGGTGTTGGCCTCCCTCCTTCTTAACCAACACGACAGGAGAACTCCATGGACTACAACTTGGTTTAATTAAATCATGGTCTAACATATAGCGAACCTCTTCCTGAACAATTTTCCTCTTGACAGGGTTAAGCCTATATGGACACTGTTTAATGGGCTTAGCGTCCCCTACATCTACATCGTGATACAAAACATTTGTTCTACCTGGCAAGTCCTGAAACAAATCTTTATACCTGTACATTATATTAATTAAAGGTTCTGATCTGTCAGAATTCAAATGTTGAAATTTAACATCAATGTTATTTAAAATATCAGAATTACTTGACAGAGCATCAGGATTAACAGTCATTCTCTTGTTAGTCACAAGATTCTCCTCTACTTCTACACACACTACTGCAATTGCATCTACTACTGGTTCTACCTGATCTACATCTCTACTAATAAATGGCTTTAACATATTTACATGACAAATACGAGATTTTCGTCTCCTACCAGGAGTTTCAATCAAATAATTTACATCATTAATCTTTTTCAGCACCCTCCATGGGCCTGAAAACTGGGCTTTCAGTGGGTTACCTGGTATAGGTAATAACACTAACACACGATCTCCAGGCTTAAAGATACGAACCTTGGTACTTATGTCATAATTAGACTTCATTACAGACTGACTTTCATGCAAATTCTTTTGAGCGAAATCCCAAGCTTTCCTCAGTTTCCCCTGTAAATTAGAAACGTAATCTAAAACACTAACTTCAGATGTCTCTCCATCCCAATGTTCTCTTACCACATCAAGAGGACCGTGTATACTATGGGCAAATACAAGTTTGAAAGGAGAGAAACCCAAAGACTCATTAGGCACAGACCGTATAGCAAATAGGGCATAAGGAATCTCCTTATCCCACTCATTACCCGTTTCGTAGCAAAACTTCTTTAATACAGACTTCAAAGTCTGGTGGAACCTTTCCACCTGTCCCTGACTCTCTGGATGGTAAGGAGAAGAAGTAACATGATTAACACCAAGTTCAACCATTTTCTTTCTAAAAAACTTACTTGTAAAATTAGTGCCACAATCTGATTGTAAAACCTTTGGAATGCCAAATTTAGTGAAAAATCCAATTAATGCTTCCACCACCTTCTCACCCCGAATACTCCTCAGTGGGATAGCCTCAGGAAAAAGTGTTACCCTGTCCACCATGGTTAGAAGATATTCATTACCTCCGCGCGTCCGCGGAAGAGGGCCCACTACATCTATAACTACCTCCTTGAAAGGTTCACCCACTGAGGGAATGGGAATAAGAGGGGCTTTAGGGATCTTTTGATTCGGTTTCCCTACAATCTGACACACCTTACAAGATAACACATGTTTCTTAACCTCACGACGCATCTGGGGCCAAAAGAAATGTCGTGCCAATTTCTGAAAGGTCTTCCTAACCCCGAAATGACCCGCGAGGCTATGTTCATGACTAAAATATAACAACTTACTCCTATACCTTTCCGGCACAACTAGCTGCCGAATTACCTCTACCTGGTCAGCAGGAGCATTAACCGACCTACTCATACAGTAAAGCAAACCTTTTTGTTTCATAAATACAGGTTTAGAAAGATCACTACCATCACTAAGTTCCAAATGATTAAATTCATTTCCTTGGGATTCCTTAAAAACTTTTGTATTCCAATTAATACCCTGAAAAGATTCATTATTATGGCCCTGAAAAGATAAGTTATCATAATTGTCAATGTTTACCTCATTACCATTATTAACATCAGTCACAATGTCAGTCACTTGTCCATTAATTAACTCAGCATTGAGTTCTACCTCCGCGAGGTCAACCTCTTTAGATTGAGAACGCGTAACCACTGACACAGGATTCAACGAATCATCTATGCGTATCTGGTCACCTGCCAGATCTATCAACGTCAAAATAGGCAATACGTCAGATTCAGCTTCAGCGGCTAAATCATTGGCAAATATAATGTCTATATCAGGAATAGCCAAAGTATCTACTATGGCCAAATTAACCATACCCTGAAAATTCTTCGTCTTCAAATATAACTCTTCTAGTGGATACGAGGCCACCGAATCAGGAAATCCACCCAACAAGACAAAGTTCTTATTCTTAAACACAACACCCTCGGGAACTGACCTCCGCAATATCAACGACTGAGCGGCACCAGTGTCTCTCAAAATCCTCACACCACGACCCATTTGCATAGCATTATCAACATAAACAGTACCATCAGATATATACTTCTTAAATCTTAGTCATTTTGACTCCTCCTTCTGCGGTTGTTCCGCCGATACCAACGTCACGGGTTCTTTGTTCTTTTCTAAAAATTTACGACGCGCAAAACAGTCCGCCTTCAAATGTCCGCGGCGGTGGCACCAAAAACAAACTACATCGGACCTAGAGGACCTACTATCATTACTACTACTGTTCCTACTGCTATTTACAAAATTACGTGTTTCGTTACCATCACTCTTATTGTCATTTTCAATCTTGCCTTTTCTTCGGTCACCTACCGAACTGTCAATAAAAGTACCATGATCTGATTGACTCGGGTTATTCCCCCTCCAACCATTACCTCGAGGAGGGAACCTCTTACCGTTAACCTCTTTCACACAGTCCTGACGATGAGCAAGAGAATACTCATCAGATGCAATAGCGATCTCTTGAAGCGAATCCAATTTAAGTTCATCTAAATGAATTTTTAGTTCTCTAACTACCATTCTTTTGAACTCTTCGACTAAAATTAATTCTTTCAATTTCTCGAAAGTGTCAGTCTCCTTAGACTTAAGCCAATCATCAAGGAATTGTTCCTTTCTCCTTGCAAACTCAACAAAAGTCATACCGGGTTCTTTCTTAAGGTTACGGAACTTCTGTCGATAAGCCTCCGGAACTAAATCATATGCCTTAAGGATAATGGCCTTGACCGAATCATAATCCGCCGACAAATCCTCGCTTAAAGTATTATATACTCTCTGAGCTTTTCCTTTTAATTTACACTGAACCATAGTGGTCCACATATCCTTGGGCCAAGACAATTTTCTTGCTATTCGTTCAAACGAAATAAAGAAATCAGGAACATCTTCATCATCGAATACTGGCATTAACTTCAAAGCACTCATTAGGTCAAAACAATTATTATAGCCATTATGTTTACCACTACTATTATTATTAATGTGAAACTCACGCATTTGCAACTCAAATTATCGCTCTTTTTCGCGCTCTTCCGCCCTTAATTGCAAAGTTTTATATTCTATCTCCTTAAGCTTAAACTCCTGAGCAAGGATACTCAATCTTAATTTACTCACCTCCTAGCTACCTGAATCCCCTACCTCATCGTCACTATCGCTACTTACAAAATCCGGATCACCAGACACTACTGCTTCCTTTGTGTTACCTTTAATACTCTTAATAGCTTTAAGGACTTCACGCAACAAATGACCCTTCTTGAATTCTGTTGGTAATCCTAAGTTCAAGTGCTCTGCTAAACACCATAACTCGTCTCTTTTAAGATTAAAAATCTCCTCCTCCCAGTCAGACCTATCTAAAAATAGTGCTGCCGCTTCCTCAACTTTATCCCCTACTAAAGGCATCTTCCTAAACCAATGCAAAAGTAACAAAAGAAAAAATAGGTTAATTTTCCCCCCAACTACCTAATCACACTTCTCTAAGAAAAACTCTCAAAGGTTGAAATGTCAGTCAGGATCCTGTCACGGTCGCCAAATTTTGTTATGAACTTCAAGATGGTCTGAAGTTGAAGTTCTTACGGACCTGATATTTCAGATCAGTACCATAAAAAGGGTATGATCCCTGACAAAATCAACACTCAAAGAGTACAACCTCAGAGAGGATACACAAAACGAGAAACTATAGATTAACAATAATTTATTACATAAAAAACTTATTATAATAAAAGAACCCCTCTGAAAACTGAATAATGGGGAGAAAAATACAAGCACACACAATGCCAAAGCAGTCACTCCTTCAATTGCCTACCTAACTAACATGCTAAGGAATAAGAGAAAACATTCAGTGGAAGAAAGAAAAACACTCTTTCACTAACATACGATAGGCGGAGACTCAAAAGGCGGGGGGGGGGGGAAACCTTAACCTATAACTTAACCTAAATTTTTACAAAGTACATTGTACTAAAGACATACTCATTTAACAATATAAAACTCATAACTCAAGTAGAATCCATTAATTGACGCACGAAAAATCATCCAAGGACGTCTCTAGTTAAGTGTAGACACTGACACTAACTAAATAAGGGGTTGCTGTACAACCACATGAAGAAAATATAAAAATGTTAATAACAATAAAGTGGGCTTACTCTTCTTCGCCACTAAAGGGCCTCCTCACGACTCCAAGGGCAGAGTGTTCAGGCAGAGGCAGGTGACTAAAGGGCGTATATTACGCTCGCACTATGGGCCATCCACAGGAGCAAATGCTATGCTCTACTACAACAAAAGATCTGTAGAAATCCTCGGTGAGGCACAAAGTCCAATCCTCCATCAACGGATCCCAAACAATCCAGCTTCGGACAAAGGGCACGAGCACACAGGGTCACTCTTTAGTGACGCAAAAACATGCGGGAGTGCTCAAGGAAGACTCCTCCATCCAAAAGTACACTGCCGTAAACTGCCAAAAATATAGCACACTGGTCCTTCTATAGTGGAGCCGAGTCCCGAACTGCCGTACAAATATCACAAGGCCCCCTCGAAAACTCCGGGAAAGGGGCAAAATATGACGTGGCACGGACAATGAAGCCAAACCACCATCACAAGCATGAAAAAAAAAAGAAACAAACTTCATGGGCGGAGTACCAATATAAATTATTAACAACCGTTCATGAGAGGCAAAAGACCCATATCCAGCGTTCAGGGAGAAACTCAAAGGAAACTGGATTAAACAAGAAAAACTTACGTTAAAAAGGTCATCAAAACTGAATAAATTACGTTAATTTATAATACCTCCCCACCAAAAAAAAAAAAATTATTATTTTTTCTCTCAAAGGTTAAAATTAAAAGGAATTACAAAACTTAAATTACTTATTTCAAAATACTCGAATTAGTTACTTTAAATACTAGAATTAAATCAAATAACTAATACAGAGCAAACAAGAGAAATTAAACTAAAACCTGGAAAGGAAAAAGTCATTAATACATAACCTATAGACCAAACTACAGCCTACTCCCTCCTCCTAAAAAGACCTAGATAAAACATCTGGTATAACATTATCCTTCCCTGCTACATGCCTAATTTGAAGGTTATATTCCTGCAAAAAGAGACTCCACCTAAGCAGCCTCATATTTTTGTCCTTAAACCGTTGGATAAATACTAGAGGATTATGGTCTGTGTATACCAAAATAGGATGAAGTGATGAACTCAAATAAACTGAAAAATTGAGTTATAGCTTTTATTAAACATAAGGCTTCTTTTTCAATAGTTGAATATCTCGTCTCTGCCGGCGATAACTTCCTTGAAAAGTAAGCGAGGGGGTGTACCATCCCTGCATCATCCTCCTGGAGGAGAACTGCTCCAAGTCCCACGTCACTCGCATCTGTCGCTAATCTATAAGGGAGATTAAAATTTGGAGATTGTAGTAAAGGATAATTAGTCAAGACTGCCTTTAACTTTTTAAAGGCTTCTTGGCACTCCTTGGACCATACAAACCTTACTCCCTTCTTTAATAAATTTGTTAAAGAAGTTGCGATATCAGAGAAGTTCTTTATAAACCTCCTGTAGTATCCGACCATTCCTAGGAACCTCCTAACCCCTCTCCTATTTTGAGGAGCAGGAAAGCTAGCTACAGCCTCTACATTAGCTTTCTTAGGAGCAACTTTGCCTAGGCCTACCTCATGTCCCAGGTATAAAACTGTGGCCTGAGCAAAATCACTCTTCTTCAAGTTAATTACCAAACCGGCTTTCCTCAAAGCCTTAAACAAAGCTTCAAGTCTTACCAAATGAGACTCCCAATCAGTACTATATATTACCAAATCATCAATGTATACAACGCACCCTTCCAAATCCTGAGTGATCCGATTCATCAGTCTTTGGAAGGTGGCAGCCGCATTCTTCATTCCGAAGGGCATGACTTGGCATTCATACAAACCATCACCTGTAACAAAAGCAGAGATATCCTTCGCACGAGGGGAAAGACCAACCTGCCAATACCCTTTCAGCAAATCCAGCTTTGTAATAAACTGGGCAGATCCGATTCTGTCTATACAATCTTCCACCCTCGGCAAAGGAAATGAATGTGTCTTGGTCATCTCATTAACCTTCCTGTAATCAAAGCAAAGTCGGTGTTGGCCTCCCTCCTTCTTAACCAACACGACAGGAGAACTCCATGGACTACAACTTGGTTTAATTAAATCATGGTCTAACATATAGCGAACCTCTTCCTGAACAATTTTCCTCTTGACAGGGTTAAGCCTATATGGACACTGTTTAATGGGCTTAGCGTCCCCTACATCTACATCGTGATACAAAACATTTGTTCTACCTGGCAAGTCCTGAAACAAATCTTTATACCTGTACATTATATTAATTAAAGGTTCTGATCTGTCAGAATTCAAATGTTGAAATTTAACATCAATGTTATTTAAAATATCAGAATTACTTGACAGAGCATCAGGATTAACAGTCATTCTCTTGTTAGTCACAAGATTCTCCTCTACTTCTACACACACTACTGCAATTGCATCTACTACTGGTTCTACCTGATCTACATCTCTACTAATAAATGGCTTTAACATATTTACATGACAAATACGAGATTTTCGTCTCCTACCAGGAGTTTCAATCAAATAATTTACATCATTAATCTTTTTCAGCACCCTCCATGGGCCTGAAAACTGGGCTTTCAGTGGGTTACCTGGTATAGGTAATAACACTAACACACGATCTCCAGGCTTAAAGATACGAACCTTGGTACTTATGTCATAATTAGACTTCATTACAGACTGACTTTCATGCAAATTCTTTTGAGCGAAATCCCAAGCTTTCCTCAGTTTCCCCTGTAAATTAGAAACGTAATCTAAAACACTAACTTCAGATGTCTCTCCATCCCAATGTTCTCTTACCACATCAAGAGGACCGTGTATACTATGGGCAAATACAAGTTTGAAAGGAGAGAAACCCAAAGACTCATTAGGCACAGACCGTATAGCAAATAGGGCATAAGGAATCTCCTTATCCCACTCATTACCCGTTTCGTAGCAAAACTTCTTTAATACAGACTTCAAAGTCTGGTGGAACCTTTCCACCTGTCCCTGACTCTCTGGATGGTAAGGAGAAGAAGTAACATGATTAACACCAAGTTCAACCATTTTCTTTCTAAAAAACTTACTTGTAAAATTAGTGCCACAATCTGATTGTAAAACCTTTGGAATGCCAAATTTAGTGAAAAATCCAATTAATGCTTCCACCACCTTCTCACCCCGAATACTCCTCAGTGGGATAGCCTCAGGAAAAAGTGTTACCCTGTCCACCATGGTTAGAAGATATTCATTACCTCCGCGCGTCCGCGGAAGAGGGCCCACTACATCTATAACTACCTCCTTGAAAGGTTCACCCACTGAGGGAATGGGAATAAGAGGGGCTTTAGGGATCTTTTGATTCGGTTTCCCTACAATCTGACACACCTTACAAGATAACACATGTTTCTTAACCTCACGACGCATCTGGGGCCAAAAGAAATGTCGTGCCAATTTCTGAAAGGTCTTCCTAACCCCGAAATGACCCGCGAGGCTATGTTCATGACTAAAATATAACAACTTACTCCTATACCTTTCCGGCACAACTAGCTGCCGAATTACCTCTACCTGGTCAGCAGGAGCATTAACCGACCTACTCATACAGTAAAGCAAACCTTTTTGTTTCATAAATACAGGTTTAGAAAGATCACTACCATCACTAAGTTCCAAATGATTAAATTCATTTCCTTGGGATTCCTTAAAAACTTTTGTATTCCAATTAATACCCTGAAAAGATTCATTATTATGGCCCTGAAAAGATAAGTTATCATAATTGTCAATGTTTACCTCATTACCATTATTAACATCAGTCACAATGTCAGTCACTTGTCCATTAATTAACTCAGCATTGAGTTCTACCTCCGCGAGGTCAACCTCTTTAGATTGAGAACGCGTAACCACTGACACAGGATTCAACGAATCATCTATGCGTATCTGGTCACCTGCCAGATCTATCAACGTCAAAATAGGCAATACGTCAGATTCAGCTTCAGCGGCTAAATCATTGGCAAATATAATGTCTATATCAGGAATAGCCAAAGTATCTACTATGGCCAAATTAACCATACCCTGAAAATTCTTCGTCTTCAAATATAACTCTTCTAGTGGATACGAGGCCACCGAATCAGGAAATCCACCCAACAAGACAAAGTTCTTATTCTTAAACACAACACCCTCGGGAACTGACCTCCGCAATATCAACGACTGAGCGGCACCAGTGTCTCTCAAAATCCTCACACCACGACCCATTTGCATAGCATTATCAACATAAACAGTACCATCAGATATATACTTCTTAAATCTTAGTCATTTTGACTCCTCCTTCTGCGGTTGTTCCGCCGATACCAACGTCACGGGTTCTTTGTTCTTTTCTAAAAATTTACGACGCGCAAAACAGTCCGCCTTCAAATGTCCGCGGCGGTGGCACCAAAAACAAACTACATCGGACCTAGAGGACCTACTATCATTACTACTACTGTTCCTACTGCTATTTACAAAATTACGTGTTTCGTTACCATCACTCTTATTGTCATTTTCAATCTTGCCTTTTCTTCGGTCACCTACCGAACTGTCAATAAAAGTACCATGATCTGATTGACTCGGGTTATTCCCCCTCCAACCATTACCTCGAGGAGGGAACCTCTTACCGTTAACCTCTTTCACACAGTCCTGACGATGAGCAAGAGAATACTCATCAGATGCAATAGCGATCTCTTGAAGCGAATCCAATTTAAGTTCATCTAAATGAATTTTTAGTTCTCTAACTACCATTCTTTTGAACTCTTCGACTAAAATTAATTCTTTCAATTTCTCGAAAGTGTCAGTCTCCTTAGACTTAAGCCAATCATCAAGGAATTGTTCCTTTCTCCTTGCAAACTCAACAAAAGTCATACCGGGTTCTTTCTTAAGGTTACGGAACTTCTGTCGATAAGCCTCCGGAACTAAATCATATGCCTTAAGGATAATGGCCTTGACCGAATCATAATCCGCCGACAAATCCTCGCTTAAAGTATTATATACTCTCTGAGCTTTTCCTTTTAATTTACACTGAACCATAGTGGTCCACATATCCTTGGGCCAAGACAATTTTCTTGCTATTCGTTCAAACGAAATAAAGAAATCAGGAACATCTTCATCATCGAATACTGGCATTAACTTCAAAGCACTCATTAGGTCAAAACAATTATTATAGCCATTATGTTTACCACTACTATTATTATTAATGTGAAACTCACGCATTTGCAACTCAAATTATCGCTCTTTTTCGCGCTCTTCCGCCCTTAATTGCAAAGTTTTATATTCTATCTCCTTAAGCTTAAACTCCTGAGCAAGGATACTCAATCTTAATTTACTCACCTCCTAGCTACCTGAATCCCCTACCTCATCGTCACTATCGCTACTTACAAAATCCGGATCACCAGACACTACTGCTTCCTTTGTGTTACCTTTAATACTCTTAATAGCTTTAAGGACTTCACGCAACAAATGACCCTTCTTGAATTCTGTTGGTAATCCTAAGTTCAAGTGCTCTGCTAAACACCATAACTCGTCTCTTTTAAGATTAAAAATCTCCTCCTCCCAGTCAGACCTATCTAAAAATAGTGCTGCCGCTTCCTCAACTTTATCCCCTACTAAAGGCATCTTCCTAAACCAATGCAAAAGTAACAAAAGAAAAAATAGGTTAATTTTCCCCCCAACTACCTAATCACACTTCTCTAAGAAAAACTCTCAAAGGTTGAAATGTCAGTCAGGATCCTGTCACGGTCGCCAAATTTTGTTATGAACTTCAAGATGGTCTGAAGTTGAAGTTCTTACGGACCTGATATTTCAGATCAGTACCATAAAAAGGGTATGATCCCTGACAAAATCAACACTCAAAGAGTACAACCTCAGAGAGGATACACAAAACGAGAAACTATAGATTAACAATAATTTATTACATAAAAAACTTATTATAATAAAAGAACCCCTCTGAAAACTGAATAATGGGGAGAAAAATACAAGCACACACAATGCCAAAGCAGTCACTCCTTCAATTGCCTACCTAACTAACATGCTAAGGAATAAGAGAAAACATTCAGTGGAAGAAAGAAAAACACTCTTTCACTAACATACGATAGGCGGAGACTCAAAAGGGGGGGGGGGGGGAAACCTTAACCTATAACTTAACCTAAATTTTTACAAAGTACATTGTACTAAAGACATACTCATTTAACAATATAAAACTCATAACTCAAGTAGAATCCATTAATTGACGCACGAAAAATCATCCAAGGACGTCTCTAGTTAAGTGTAGACACTGACACTAACTAAATAAGTGGTTGCTGTACAACCACATGAAGAAAATATAAAAATGTTAATAACAATAAAGTGGGCTTACTCTTCTTCGCCACTAAAGGGCCTCCTCACGACTCCAAGGGCAGAGTGTTCAGGCAGAGGCAGGTGACTAAAGGGCGTATATTACGCTCGCACTATGGGCCATCCACAGGAGCAAATGCTATGCTCTACTACAACAAAAGATCTGTAGAAATCCTCGGTGAGGCACAAAGTCCAATCCTCCATCAACGGATCCCAAACAATCCAGCTTCGGACAAAGGGCACGAGCACACAGGGTCACTCTTTAGTGACGCAAAAACATGCGGGAGTGCTCAAGGAAGACTCCTCCATCCAAAAGTACACTGCCGTAAACTGCCAAAAATATAGCACACTGGTCCTTCTATAGTGGAGCCGAGTCCCGAACTGCCGTACAAATATCACAAGGCCCCCTCGAAAACTCCGGGAAAGGGGCAAAATATGACGTGGCACGGACAATGAAGCCAAACCACCATCACAAGCATGAAAAAAAAAAGAAACAAACTTCATGGGCGGAGTACCAATATAAATTATTAACAACCGTTCATGAGAGGCAAAAGACCCATATCCAGCGTTCAGGGAGAAACTCAAAGGAAACTGGATTAAACAAGAAAAACTTACGTTAAAAAGGTCATCAAAACTGAATAAATTACGTTAATTTATAATACCTCCCCACCAAAAAAAAAAAAATTATTATTTTTTCTCTCAAAGGTTAAAATTAAAAGGAATTACAAAACTTAAATTACTTATTTCAAAATACTCGAATTAGTTACTTTAAATACTAGAATTAAATCAAATAACTAATACAGAGCAAACAAGAGAAATTAAACTAAAACCTGGAAAGGAAAAAGTCATTAATACATAACCTATAGACCAAACTACAGCCTACTCCCTCCTCCTAAAAAGACCTAGATAAAACATCTGGTATAACATTATCCTTCCCTGCTACATGCCTAATTTGAAGGTTATATTCCTGCAAAAAGAGACTCCACCTAAGCAGCCTCATATTTTTGTCCTTAAACCGTTGGATAAATACTAGAGGATTATGGTCTGTGTATACCAAAATAGGATGAAGTGATGAACTCAAATAAACTGAAAAATTGAGTTATAGCTTTTATTAAACATAAGGCTTCTTTTTCAATAGTTGAATATCTCGTCTCTGCCGGCGATAACTTCCTTGAAAAGTAAGCGAGGGGGTGTACCATCCCTGCATCATCCTCCTGGAGGAGAACTGCTCCAAGTCCCACGTCACTCGCATCTGTCGCTAATCTATAAGGGAGATTAAAATTTGGAGATTGTAGTAAAGGATAATTAGTCAAGACTGCCTTTAACTTTTTAAAGGCTTCTTGGCACTCCTTGGACCATACAAACCTTACTCCCTTCTTTAATAAATTTGTTAAAGAAGTTGCGATATCAGAGAAGTTCTTTATAAACCTCCTGTAGTATCCGACCATTCCTAGGAACCTCCTAACCCCTCTCCTATTTTGAGGAGCAGGAAAGCTAGCTACAGCCTCTACATTAGCTTTCTTAGGAGCAACTTTGCCTAGGCCTACCTCATGTCCCAGGTATAAAACTGTGGCCTGAGCAAAATCACTCTTCTTCAAGTTAATTACCAAACCGGCTTTCCTCAAAGCCTTAAACAAAGCTTCAAGTCTTACCAAATGAGACTCCCAATCAGTACTATATATTACCAAATCATCAATGTATACAACGCACCCTTCCAAATCCTGAGTGATCCGATTCATCAGTCTTTGGAAGGTGGCAGCCGCATTCTTCATTCCGAAGGGCATGACTTGGCATTCATACAAACCATCACCTGTAACAAAAGCAGAGATATCCTTCGCACGAGGGGAAAGACCAACCTGCCAATACCCTTTCAGCAAATCCAGCTTTGTAATAAACTGGGCAGATCCGATTCTGTCTATACAATCTTCCACCCTCGGCAAAGGAAATGAATGTGTCTTGGTCATCTCATTAACCTTCCTGTAATCAAAGCAAAGTCGGTGTTGGCCTCCCTCCTTCTTAACCAACACGACAGGAGAACTCCATGGACTACAACTTGGTTTAATTAAATCATGGTCTAACATATAGCGAACCTCTTCCTGAACAATTTTCCTCTTGACAGGGTTAAGCCTATATGGACACTGTTTAATGGGCTTAGCGTCCCCTACATCTACATCGTGATACAAAACATTTGTTCTACCTGGCAAGTCCTGAAACAAATCTTTATACCTGTACATTATATTAATTAAAGGTTCTGATCTGTCAGAATTCAAATGTTGAAATTTAACATCAATGTTATTTAAAATATCAGAATTACTTGACAGAGCATCAGGATTAACAGTCATTCTCTTGTTAGTCACAAGATTCTCCTCTACTTCTACACACACTACTGCAATTGCATCTACTACTGGTTCTACCTGATCTACATCTCTACTAATAAATGGCTTTAACATATTTACATGACAAATACGAGATTTTCGTCTCCTACCAGGAGTTTCAATCAAATAATTTACATCATTAATCTTTTTCAGCACCCTCCATGGGCCTGAAAACTGGGCTTTCAGTGGGTTACCTGGTATAGGTAATAACACTAACACACGATCTCCAGGCTTAAAGATACGAACCTTGGTACTTATGTCATAATTAGACTTCATTACAGACTGACTTTCATGCAAATTCTTTTGAGCGAAATCCCAAGCTTTCCTCAGTTTCCCCTGTAAATTAGAAACGTAATCTAAAACACTAACTTCAGATGTCTCTCCATCCCAATGTTCTCTTACCACATCAAGAGGACCGTGTATACTATGGGCAAATACAAGTTTGAAAGGAGAGAAACCCAAAGACTCATTAGGCACAGACCGTATAGCAAATAGGGCATAAGGAATCTCCTTATCCCACTCATTACCCGTTTCGTAGCAAAACTTCTTTAATACAGACTTCAAAGTCTGGTGGAACCTTTCCACCTGTCCCTGACTCTCTGGATGGTAAGGAGAAGAAGTAACATGATTAACACCAAGTTCAACCATTTTCTTTCTAAAAAACTTACTTGTAAAATTAGTGCCACAATCTGATTGTAAAACCTTTGGAATGCCAAATTTAGTGAAAAATCCAATTAATGCTTCCACCACCTTCTCACCCCGAATACTCCTCAGTGGGATAGCCTCAGGAAAAAGTGTTACCCTGTCCACCATGGTTAGAAGATATTCATTACCTCCGCGCGTCCGCGGAAGAGGGCCCACTACATCTATAACTACCTCCTTGAAAGGTTCACCCACTGAGGGAATGGGAATAAGAGGGGCTTTAGGGATCTTTTGATTCGGTTTCCCTACAATCTGACACACCTTACAAGATAACACATGTTTCTTAACCTCACGACGCATCTGGGGCCAAAAGAAATGTCGTGCCAATTTCTGAAAGGTCTTCCTAACCCCGAAATGACCCGCGAGGCTATGTTCATGACTAAAATATAACAACTTACTCCTATACCTTTCCGGCACAACTAGCTGCCGAATTACCTCTACCTGGTCAGCAGGAGCATTAACCGACCTACTCATACAGTAAAGCAAACCTTTTTGTTTCATAAATACAGGTTTAGAAAGATCACTACCATCACTAAGTTCCAAATGATTAAATTCATTTCCTTGGGATTCCTTAAAAACTTTTGTATTCCAATTAATACCCTGAAAAGATTCATTATTATGGCCCTGAAAAGATAAGTTATCATAATTGTCAATGTTTACCTCATTACCATTATTAACATCAGTCACAATGTCAGTCACTTGTCCATTAATTAACTCAGCATTGAGTTCTACCTCCGCGAGGTCAACCTCTTTAGATTGAGAACGCGTAACCACTGACACAGGATTCAACGAATCATCTATGCGTATCTGGTCACCTGCCAGATCTATCAACGTCAAAATAGGCAATACGTCAGATTCAGCTTCAGCGGCTAAATCATTGGCAAATATAATGTCTATATCAGGAATAGCCAAAGTATCTACTATGGCCAAATTAACCATACCCTGAAAATTCTTCGTCTTCAAATATAACTCTTCTAGTGGATACGAGGCCACCGAATCAGGAAATCCACCCAACAAGACAAAGTTCTTATTCTTAAACACAACACCCTCGGGAACTGACCTCCGCAATATCAACGACTGAGCGGCACCAGTGTCTCTCAAAATCCTCACACCACGACCCATTTGCATAGCATTATCAACATAAACAGTACCATCAGATATATACTTCTTAAATCTTAGTCATTTTGACTCCTCCTTCTGCGGTTGTTCCGCCGATACCAACGTCACGGGTTCTTTGTTCTTTTCTAAAAATTTACGACGCGCAAAACAGTCCGCCTTCAAATGTCCGCGGCGGTGGCACCAAAAACAAACTACATCGGACCTAGAGGACCTACTATCATTACTACTACTGTTCCTACTGCTATTTACAAAATTACGTGTTTCGTTACCATCACTCTTATTGTCATTTTCAATCTTGCCTTTTCTTCGGTCACCTACCGAACTGTCAATAAAAGTACCATGATCTGATTGACTCGGGTTATTCCCCCTCCAACCATTACCTCGAGGAGGGAACCTCTTACCGTTAACCTCTTTCACACAGTCCTGACGATGAGCAAGAGAATACTCATCAGATGCAATAGCGATCTCTTGAAGCGAATCCAATTTAAGTTCATCTAAATGAATTTTTAGTTCTCTAACTACCATTCTTTTGAACTCTTCGACTAAAATTAATTCTTTCAATTTCTCGAAAGTGTCAGTCTCCTTAGACTTAAGCCAATCATCAAGGAATTGTTCCTTTCTCCTTGCAAACTCAACAAAAGTCATACCGGGTTCTTTCTTAAGGTTACGGAACTTCTGTCGATAAGCCTCCGGAACTAAATCATATGCCTTAAGGATAATGGCCTTGACCGAATCATAATCCGCCGACAAATCCTCGCTTAAAGTATTATATACTCTCTGAGCTTTTCCTTTTAATTTACACTGAACCATAGTGGTCCACATATCCTTGGGCCAAGACAATTTTCTTGCTATTCGTTCAAACGAAATAAAGAAATCAGGAACATCTTCATCATCGAATACTGGCATTAACTTCAAAGCACTCATTAGGTCAAAACAATTATTATAGCCATTATGTTTACCACTACTATTATTATTAATGTGAAACTCACGCATTTGCAACTCAAATTATCGCTCTTTTTCGCGCTCTTCCGCCCTTAATTGCAAAGTTTTATATTCTATCTCCTTAAGCTTAAACTCCTGAGCAAGGATACTCAATCTTAATTTACTCACCTCCTAGCTACCTGAATCCCCTACCTCATCGTCACTATCGCTACTTACAAAATCCGGATCACCAGACACTACTGCTTCCTTTGTGTTACCTTTAATACTCTTAATAGCTTTAAGGACTTCACGCAACAAATGACCCTTCTTGAATTCTGTTGGTAATCCTAAGTTCAAGTGCTCTGCTAAACACCATAACTCGTCTCTTTTAAGATTAAAAATCTCCTCCTCCCAGTCAGACCTATCTAAAAATAGTGCTGCCGCTTCCTCAACTTTATCCCCTACTAAAGGCATCTTCCTAAACCAATGCAAAAGTAACAAAAGAAAAAATAGGTTAATTTTCCCCCCAACTACCTAATCACACTTCTCTAAGAAAAACTCTCAAAGGTTGAAATGTCAGTCAGGATCCTGTCACGGTCGCCAAATTTTGTTATGAACTTCAAGATGGTCTGAAGTTGAAGTTCTTACGGACCTGATATTTCAGATCAGTACCATAAAAAGGGTATGATCCCTGACAAAATCAACACTCAAAGAGTACAACCTCAGAGAGGATACACAAAACGAGAAACTATAGATTAACAATAATTTATTACATAAAAAACTTATTATAATAAAAGAACCCCTCTGAAAACTGAATAATGGGGAG
>NC_090729.1:150334943-150337443 GCF_036898095.1 Palaemon carinicauda
CTGAAAACGATATATTTGACTCTCTTCAAAACATGGTCATTCACCCAAATATATATTTTTTTTTTAACATCCGTTTTTCTATTTTCAAAGAGCCAGAAATACTTTCCGTCAATTAGTGAACATAATATCTAATGTGTTTTTTTTTGAAATTTTTCACTACCCTTAATAAAACATACAGTAGTTACAGTTTCTATCTTTCCCTGAAACATAACTGGAATTTCGCTTATCATCCAAAGTGTTTTTGTCTTTAATTTTTACAAACTCTGCTTATATCATACTTTATTCATTCAAAACCTTTTTATACTTTGGAAAAATCTCTATTAACCTTTTTTGACATCCAAAAACCTATCATTTTCGTTAAACTTTCCATCGAATACAAAAATATGAACACAAGGAAATCTTCTTGGTATTTATTGACGATGATTTAAACTAACTTCCTTTGAAACCAATTTTTGTGTAGAACAAAACTTTATCAATATTCTAAATAATCTCGGAGACATTATAATCATAGATGCTTATATTTACGTGTCTTCAGACTATCATCTTCAACTCAGTGCCCAGCATCAAATTCCGTAAAAATATCACAATCAACATTCGTATTAATAAAAGTAAATGTTTACAAATAATTGTTATATATCTTCAATAGCTTAATGAACAGCCACACTTCACTCATATGAATTAACATCGACTTTTCTTGTTGTAGGTATACTCCGTCTCTTCTGATTCATTTGCAGAGATCATCAGCATCCTTGTCGAGTAAAAGCTCTCTCTCTCTCTCTCTCTCTCTCTCTCTCTCTCTCTCTCTCTCTCTCTCTCTCTCTCTCTCTAAAATGTTTTAGGATCAGCTCTTTTATATTTACGATAAGCCGTTACAGATAAGGGAAAACATATATATATATATATATATATATATATATATATATATATATATATATATATATATATATATATATATATATACATACATACATACATACATACATAAACTTAATTCCAACCTAATAATGGACCAAGAAACAGCTTTACTGATATGTATACATTCACTAAAGAAATGATGATAAGGTTTATTTTATAACTGATTTCACACTCTGGAACGCCCTTATTATCAAACACAAATTCGCAAAGGGATGACGCAACAAAAGTCAGGCATTGGCGAAGCCACAGAAATGTGACAATTTTCATATTCACTATTCGATTTAGCTATGTTGATTACACTGATTATTATAACATTAAATTACACTATAGTTATGCACCTTCTGGCATATAACTATTACTCTTTAAATGATTGGATTCTGTAAAGAATAATGATATTCTCCATTCAAGAAAATTCTATCTGGCACGCTGTCCCACACTTGTCCCACCAACCTTAACTATGCTTATGATTGTTACCTTGGTCACTTGTACAGCAACATGAATTGCCATACAGGTGTTCTAATGAAAAAAGCAAATACTAAACACTTTCATAAGTAAACTCAGGTTGCTTCCGATAGCATATCCAATATTCACGTCATTTCCCGATAAAAATATTAATTCCTAACATGGAAACGATCGTTGGATAACTAACCAACTACCATTTCCCTAGCCTCTACCTTCCTAGTACACACTTTTGACATAAGTGCTCGTCAAATAACAGACTATATTAGTTGAGACAAGGTACCTCTAATGACATCTATTGGCGGTAAAGTACAACTCATTATGATGTAAGCGAGAGGGGGGGGGGGGGGGCAAGAGGAATCTGCGTTATTAGGCCTTTCAGAATATAACATTTATTCTATGTAATTTTTAATCATATTTTAGTTTCAAATAAGGTAATTGAAAGTTAGATTAAATAATAGTGTAATTACTTGATTGTTTCACCGATTTCAGTACATGTGGCACAATTAGGCGACCCCCTGACCCCCCAATGTAATTGAACTAACGATTGTTTGCTGAGGAAATAGTTCTGTGAAATTAATTGTGAAATTTTTAATTTCCTAAAAATTAAGTTGTGGCCAGACATCAAGAAACACTAAGTTCACGCACGTCTGTTTTATTTCGATTTTGTGCCCAAATAGCAAGAGCAATGAAGTAATGAAAATTATAATGCGTGAACAATGGGGGGATAATAGCAATTTGGTACTCTACTGCCAAGGCCATCTATCAGCCATGAAAGTAAACAATGTGTAGAGCTCTTTAATCCTTGCATTCTGGAACCTTCAGTTTGGTTTAAGATAGTCAAAAATAGCTTACTTAATTTGAACTGAATATAATTTATACCTGCCACACATATTTTTACATATGTATCAATCTAACTCCATTTTCTCCAATTTTTTAAATCATTTACATGAATGGAACAATGGACGTGTGCTAACATCTTTGGACAAGAAGTAGAAACCCTCGGGGGAGAGAGAGAGAGAGAGAGAGAGAGAGAGAGAGAGAGAGAGAGAGAGAGAGAGAGAGTACTAAACGCAGAGATTCGCTTTATGTGAACCACAAACAAGATTCTCTAACGTTAAAAAAA
>NC_090729.1:150339943-150369943 GCF_036898095.1 Palaemon carinicauda
TGAAATCTGTTTCCAATATTTTTGGAATAATTCTTTTTTCGCATTTGACCAGTGCATGTTCCATAAATCTACTCAACAGTTAAATGCACAGTTATGGGATGTACCACATGACTGCGCGTAATAATAATGTGGACATCGGCTAGCAAAGGCCAATAAAATGCTGGTTGATGCAAGAGACAATAATTATGTTTTTTATTATTATTATTATTATTATTATTATTATTATTATTATTATTATTATTATTATTATTATAATGATGATGATGATGATGATGATGATGATGATCTTGTTGCCTATTTTTTCATTGTATTTTATCTCTCTTTTGACAATGTAATACGCTTCGAACTTGATTAATTTCCTCACTGGGCTATTTTCCCTGTTGGAGCCTCTGGGCTTATAGCATCCTGCTTTTCAAACTAGGGTTGTAGCTTAGCAAGTAATAATAATAATAATAATAATAATAATAATAATAATAATAATAATAATAATAATAATAACAATAATAATAATAATAATGATAATAATAATAATAATAATAATAATAATAATAATAATAATAATAATAATAATTGTATATGAACTCCTCTTCCCCCATTTAGCCAAAGCTTTCATGTTCTTCATATTTATCCAGTAACTTTTATAAACTTTATTTCCATGGAAACCTTTTATCTTGTCAACTGAAATATCTTGACCAACAGGCACATTACATGAATATTGCATGAATGAGGTAAAGATAAATCGAAAAGGTTTTTGGAAAAGCCCGACCATAAGATGTTAAAATTCATAGCCAGTGTCAGGTCCGTTCGTTCTTCAGATTGCTTGTTCCGTGTGGAAAACCCACAGCTCTCACAGAGTAAAGCAAGAAGATCATATCACAAAAGATATCTTAGCCAACAGAAGTGGCCTTTCTGGTATGGAAAATATTCTTGAATCTCAAAAGACAGAAATTATTTGGAACCTACTAGAACAATCAAAATAAAAACTTCACCAAAAGGAATATTACATGAACATTTCTATTTGTTTGAGCTTTATTTTTTAATTAACCCGTATAGATTTTTAAATCTTATTGTTTTCTCTATATTGATATATTTTTGTGAGGTGATTGAACGGTCTTGTAATGAACAAATTTCTTTCAACTCTGCTCTAAGGCATTACACTTTTTTAAGATCCACACCTTTTCCTTTTTTAGGAGCTTATAAAAACGATTTGAATCATTTGTCTCCACATTTCTGTAAGGATTTCTTAATTCAACCGTTTATTTTGCTTATTTATTATTCATCAATCACTTTCAACCGTTTGGCGGTGATATACTGCTCAATTTCTTTATGAAAAATTTTTCATATTAAACTATAACTGATTTTTCTTATCGTATCATTAGTAGGCGAATACTAGCATGGGAATTTCATGCTCAAAGGAGAGTTTAAAAGACCATCCCATTTTCATTTCAATCATCATTCTCAATATGAAATTTTCTTCGCAATTCTTAAATTTCATCATAATTGACGAATGGCATCAGTCTCTCTTCTCTCGTTTGGGAAATTATTCAAGAGAAAATTATAATTGCTGACTAACTTAACGATTTAAATCTGCTAAAAATTCTCAAATCATAAAAACGAAAGAAATATTTAACTGTACTTTTCATTAACTTTAATGACCTTTGATTTTGTGAGAGAGAGAGAGAGAGAGAGAGAGAGAGAGAGAGAGAGAGAGAGAGAGAGAGAGAGAGAGAGAGAGAGAGAGAGAGAGCTTGTACAGAGTACTTATTATATGAATCATTACACAGAAATTAATATTCTAGGTATTAGGTAAATGTAAAATCTCAACAATAATTTTTTAAATGTCCAAATGAAGTTCAATTAACAAATAGATCTTATTTCCATAGAAACTTAATTCTCTCTGAACTATAAGGCGTTATTAAAGAAGACGAACTTCTAAAAACAGGAAAAGGTGTTTTTGTAACGTAGTTGATTTTCATCGCCAAAGTGACTTTAGTTCCAAAGTGTGTGTTAAAACATTTTAGAGTTATTTTCAGTTATCACCGTAAGACCCTGAAATAAACATATTTATCGTGCTGCTTTCTACGGCTATAATAAGAAATCTTACCTTAAATAAGGGAAAACCCTCTAACCCCATACACACGCATATATATATATATATATATATATATATATATATATATATATATATATATATATATATATAATGAATATATATATATATATATATATATATATATATATATATATATATATATATATATATATGTGTGTATATATACATATATATATAAATATATATATATATATATATATATATATATATATATATATATATATATATATATATATATGTATATATATACATATTCAAATAAGCCATATATATTTTTGATACATTAATGTCTGGATTCTCTTAACAACCTCGGGATCAGAGCCCCAGGCGAAATCACGGCAAGCTTGTATAGACAGTGAATAAACTACTTTCTTCGTGGCCAAGTGGTTTAGTAATTGTCTATACAAGCTTGCCGGACCAGGATTCGATTCCCGGCCGGTCACAAGCTCTTGTCTTTGTGTGATTTCACCTGGGGCTCTGATCCCGAGGTTGTTAAGAGAATCCAGACATTAATGTATCAAAAATATATATGGCTTTTTTTAATGTGAAAAACACGTCTAAATGTGCAAAATTTATCATATATATACATATATATAAAATATATATATATATATATATATATATATACATATATACATACATATATATATTTATATATATATATATATATATATATATATATATATATATATATACATGAATATATATAAATATATATGTATATATATACATATATATATATATATATATATATATATATATATATATATATATATATATATATATGTATATATATATATACATATATATATGTATATATATATATATATATATATATATATATATATATATATATATATATATATATAACTTGAGAAGTGTAAGTACCAAAATACATGTTATTTATTATACACTTCAACTTTCTAATAAAAAAATTAGTCTTTTAATTTACAAAAACTTAAGAAATATGAAATTTCTAGAGTAATGATATTTGGAATTTACTGAATTACAATAAAAATAAAAAATTCTCTTTTTAATTCATTAAAAAGAGAATTCTTTATTGAAAGTAAATATAATAGTAATTTTATAATGAGTGGGGTTTTTTTTTTCGAAAGAAAGCTATTCTTTTCAGGGGTCATCTTAAAAATTATTATTTTAATGTAATAACAATATGTCTAAAATTCTAGTTTTGTTCTTTATTTAATTATTTTGATATAAATAAGTATAAATATATGTTTTTTATAAAAGTTTGATCCTTGCTTTTCTCTTTATTATAAGAATGACGTTACATGAAAGTTAATGCGAGAGTGATTAAAAATAAAGTTTTTTAATTAGTTCTCAGTACATAGTTTTGGTGCTAAGTTAATACTTGACCCAGTAATTCTTTAATTTCAGGCTAAATTTGTGCCAGCAGCCGCGGTTAGACTAAAAAGTGAAAATAAAGATAAAAAGATATTAGTTAAAATAGAAATTTTAAAAATTTAAGATCATGGGCTTAAGGGGTGAAATCTATATACTTATTAGTGATGTGTTGTTTTTAAGATTTATTTTAAAACTATCGAAATTTAGATTTAAACCAGGATTAGATACCCTGTTATACTAAAATGAAACATAATTACGCTTGAGTAGTAAAAAGTTATGATCTCGAAACTTAGAGGATTTGGCGGTATTTAACTCTAGTTAGAGGAACCTGCTCTGTAAACGATATGCCACGAATTATCTTACTTTATCTTGTATCCAGTTTGTATACCTCCATTACAAGTAATATTTTTAAATATTTTCTGAGATAGAAAGCTTCTAATATATTAGGTCAAGGTGCAGCTAATGGTAAAGTAGCTGTGGGTTACAATATGTTATACATTTATGGATAAGTATTATGAAATTATGCTTTGAAATTGGATTTAATTGTATTCTTAAAATAATAAGTTAAGATGATAATAGCTCTAAAATATGTACACATCGCCCGTCGCTCTCATTATAAGGTGAGATAAGTCGTAACATAGTGGTTGTATTGGAAGATGCATCTGGAAGTATAAGTCGTAGCTAAATTTAAGTGCTCCAGTTACGTTGGAGTGATTACCTGATAGGTACTTCTTAATAAGAAAATCTTATTTTTATTAAAAGGATCTTTAATATTTTCATAAAAAATTAATAAGTTTTTTTTTAAAGTATCACTGAGAAATTGATGTTTAAGATTATAGTCTATTAGTACTGAAAAGGAAAGTGTTATTTGCAGGAAAGCAAAGTTTTATTTTTGTACCTTTTGTATCAGGGTCTAACAAAATTAGCTGTGAAATTATAGAAATCTCGAAATAAAAAGAGCTAGGGGGTTTATTTTTTCTTCGTAGTAAAGAGGTTAGTAAGTTCTTTCTAGTAATGATATGTTAGTCGCTTTTTATATATCTAGTTTTTGGTTAAAAAAATTTAATTTTGCTTTTTTTTAAAATTGAATTAAAAATAGAGAATAGGAGGTAAGAGCTTCTTATTCCAGTTTTGCTAGAATGATTTTATTACGTTGTTAAGTGGGCTTAAAATCAGTCATCTTATTATAACGTTCAAGTAAATCTACTATAGAATTTAATTTATATGTTTCTGTTGATTTTAACTAAAAATATCAATTAACAAATCCTTGTTAGTTAAAATGTTTATATAAGTATAATTATAGTTTAAAAGTAAAATGAAATTAGATTAAATTTTTAATCGATTTTAGATGTTTAAAAGGAACTCGGCAAATATAATCTTTACCTGTTTATCAAAAACATGGCTGTGTGGTTTATTAGTATAGAGTCTAGCCTGCCCACTGAGTTTTTAAAGGGCTGCGGTAATTTGACCGTGCAAAGGTAGCATAATCAATAGTCTTTTAATTGAAGGCTTGAATGAACGGCTGGATAAAAGAGAAGCTGTCTTTTTTTCAAGTTAGAATTTGACTTTTAAGTGAAAAGGCTTAAATTAACTAAGGGGACGATAAGACCCTATAAAACTTAATAAAAGGTTAATTTTAACTATGAATTGTATTTAAAAGTTGTGAAATTCTCTTTTTATTTTGTTGGGGCGACATTGATATAAGCTGTAACTGTCTTGATAATAAAATAGTTATCACTATAAGCTGATCCTTTTTTAGGGATAATAAGTATAAGTTACTTTAGGGATAACAGCGTAATTTTTTCTGAGAGTTCTTATCGAAGAAAGTAGTTGCGACCTCGATGTTGAATTAAAATTTCATGCAGGTGTAGCCGCTTGCCGTGTGGGTCTGTTCGACCTTTAAAATTTTACATGATTTGAGTTCAAACCGGTGTGAGCCAGGTTGGTTTCTATCTTTTATCAATTTAATTTAAGTCTTAGTACGAAAGGATTGGGCTTTTGAGAGTTTCTTTTTTCTAGATGAAGTATAATATTACTTTGGCAGATTTATGCGTCGGATTTAGAATCCGTTTAAATAGTGTCGAGACTATAGGTAATAGTAAGTCTATGTAAACTTGCTGTGATAGTTTTAGTAAAATTTATTAGGTATTTAATTCTTTTAATTATGGTTTTAGTGGCAGTGGCATTTTTTACCTTGTTAGAGCGGAAAATCTTAGGCTATATTCAAGTTCGGAAAGGACCTAATAAGGTGGGTTACATGGGGCTGTTACAGCCGTTCGCTGACGCGGTTAAGTTATTCACTAAAGAACAAACTTTTCCTACTCTAAGAAATTTTGTTCCTTATTATCTGTCTCCTATTTTTAGTTTATTTATTTCTTTAGCTATTTGGGTAGTTATGCCTTATGAGACAGGTTTTTTTAGATTTGAGTTTGGGGTCTTGTTTTTTTTATGTTGTATAAGTGCTGGGGTTTATTCTGCCATGGGGGCGGGCTGAGCTTCTAATTCAAAGTATTCACTTTTGGGCTGTCTGCGGGCAGTTGCACAGACTATTTCTTACGAAGTAAGTCTGGCTTTGATTCTCTTAAGATTGTTATTTTTAGTGGGGGGGTTGGACTTGAATATATTCGAGAGTTATCAGCGATACTCCTGGTTCATGTTGGTAGCTGGGCCTTTAGGGTTCCTCTGGTTCGTTTCTTGTCTAGCAGAGAGTAACCGAACACCTTTTGATTTTGCAGAGGGGGAGTCAGAGCTTGTCTCGGGGTTTAATACAGAGTATAGGGGCGGGGGATTTGCTTTAATTTTCATGGCAGAATATGCTAGGATTCTTTTTTTAAGTACATTGTTTAGGATTCTATTCTTGGGGGGAAATTTGGTGTCGATTGGATTTTACTTGAAAGTGGTCTTTATTGGTTTCCTTTTTGTCTGGGTCCGGGGGTCCCTTCCTCGTTATCGTTACGATAAACTGATGTATTTGACCTGAAAGACGTTTTTACCTATTTCTTTAAATTATTGTCTGTTTTTCAGGGGAGCTAGAATTTTATGTTACGTAATTTTAATATAGCTTGCCCTGAATTAAGGATAAACCTAGATTATTAGAAGATTCGAACTTCTTTAAGATGCTTTCAAAACATCTACTTTCCTAAAAGTTAAATAATCAGTCTATTAGCTTATCTCAAATAAGTAGTGTAAGGGGGTTGATAAGATAAAATAAAAAGTACGCTCCTGTGAGGATCTGTCCTGTAAGGATATAAGGGTCTTCTACAGGTCGTGCTCCAATTCATGTTAAGAGGACGACAATAGTGACAAGGGTTCAGAATATGAACTGATTGAGCGGGTAGAAAGACAGTCTTCGGAATTTTGCTTTGTGAGTAAATGGGAGTACAAATAAGATTGCTACTGATATGACAAGAGCAATTACTCCTCCAAGCTTATTAGGAATCGACCGCAGGATTGCGTAGGCGAAGAGAAAATATCATTCAGGTTGAATGTGTGCTGGGGTGACAAGGGGGTTGGCAGGGATAAAGTTATCTGGGTCTCCTAGTAGGTAGGGGTTTAAAAGAGTGAGAAGGATTAAAGCTATTAATATAACTATAAATCCAACAATGTCTTTAAATGAAAAATATGGGTGAAAAGGTACCTTTTCTAGTTGACTGGAGACTCCTAGGGGGTTGTTAGAGCCAGTTTGGTGGAGAAATAGAATGTGGACTATTGTAGCTGCTGCCACGATAAAGGGGAGAAGAAAGTGGAAAGTAAAGAATCGAGTGAGTGTGGCGTTATGGACAGCGAATCCTCCTCAGATCCACTGAACAAGGTCAGTGCCTAAAAAAGGAATAGCAGATATTAGATTGGTAATAACAGTCGCTCCTCAAAAAGATATTTGTCCTCAGGGTAAGACATAACCTAAGAAGGCGGTAGCCATTACTAAGAATAGAATGATAACTCCTACTGATCAGGTGTGCATGTAAAGGAAGGAGCCGTAGTAGATTCCTCGTCCGATGTGCCTGTATAAACAGATAAAGAAAAAAGAAGCTCCATTTGCATGGGTAGTTCGAAGCAGCCAACCATAATTGACATCTCGGCAAATATGCGCTACACTAGAGAAGGCGAGTGTAATATCGGCAGTATAGTGTATAGCTAAAAAGAGACCAGTTGCGATTTGGACTACTAAACAAAGTCCTAATAGGGACCCGAAGTTTCAAAGTGTAGAGATGTTAGCTGGAGTGGGGAGGTCAACTAAAGCTCCGTTAGCGATGCTGAATAGTGGGTGGGATTTCCGGATTGGGGCTGCCATTAGGAGAGGCGAAGTGGGCCAAAGAATCTTGATCTTAATTTAACAATAATTACTAGAGATAGGAGGAGATATAGGATGATCACTGCCGTTAAGTTGGCAGAGGTGGGGTTATATATACTATTTAATTTAAATTGGGTAGATGTAATTTCTTGGGGGGACCAGAAAAAAGATGTTTCAAGAGTTTCTTTGTTAGGTAGAATTAGAGTTTCAGAGAAAAGTAGGACAGGGATAGTTAGAAGGGGTAACAAAAGGATAATAGTAAGTTTAAAGTTAATTTTAAATATTTCGTTGGAGGCCAGGGAGGCTACGTAAATAAATAGTACTAAAGTAGCTCCTAGAAAAATTAAAAATAAGATATAAGAGAATCATCTTATTCCTGAGATGAGAGTAGCTGTGTTACAAACTAGAATAGTTTGCATGATTAGCGCTAGGCCACTGGCTAGGGGGTGGGTCAGGAAGGAGAAGCAAAAAGCTATCGATAAGAGTCTTAGGGATAAAAAAATAAGTGTTGATATCCAGGGGTGAGACCTGAGCTTCAAGAATAAAAATTCATTTACGGCTTACAAGACCATTGTTTTATTTAAACTATTGAAGCTATCAGGAAGTAGTTTAAGCAAAATATTAGTTTTGGGGACTGAAGATAGGGGTGAACTTTCTTTCTGAAGTGCTAATGGTAATCTTGAGGCTTTGAGTTTGTATTCCTTTGGTAAGGTTGTGTTGTGGGGCTCTGGCATTTGTGATGAAGCGAAAACATCTTTTAAATTTATTATTAAGTTTAGAGTTTATTATGGTTAGTATTTTTTGGTTTATGCTTAGGGTAGTAGGGTTTTTAGGGGGAGATTCCTTTTTTTTGATATTTTTTTTAACTTTGGCCGCTTGTGAGGGGGCCCTTGGTTTGGCTTTGTTGGTTTCTATTGTTCGTAGACATGGAAGGGATAATTTCAATAGGTTCAGAATTTTAGGATGTTAAAGTTTGTTTTTATAGTTTTATTAATAACCTTGTGTTCCAATAGTTGGTTGTCTGTTCAGCTTTCTCTTTTTTTAGGTAGTTTATTGTTTAGTGTGCTCTGTTTAAGGGGGTTTGGGGAGTTTCAATACGGCTGAAGTTTAGGGGTTGACTGGATCGGTTATTTATTGATCTTACTTAGGTTTTGAATCTTGGCGTTGGCTTTGGGGGCCAGGGAAGGAGTTAAACGAGGTTTCACTTTTAGGGGGGTGTTTTTAATTGTTAACTTATTTTTATTGTTATCCTTAATTTTGACTTTTTCATGTTTAGACTATTTGTTGTTTTATATTTGTTTCGAGAGTTCTTTAGTTCCTACTATAATTTTAATCCTAGGCTGGGGCTATCAGCCCGAGCGGCTGCAAGCCGGTGTTTATATGTTATTTTATACTTTATTCGGGTCTCTTCCTTTGTTGATCTCTTTTTTAAGATTGTACAACTTGGGCGGCACCATAGTAATAAGTTTAAGGGAATGTCCGGAGTTAGAGTTTAGTTTAAGCTTGATTTGGTATGTTGCAAGGGTGGTAGCTTTTGTAGTAAAGTTACCCATGTATTTAGTTCATCTATGGCTCCCCAAGGCGCATGTAGAAGCCCCTGTGGCTGGTTCCATAATTTTAGCTGGGGTCCTACTTAAGCTAGGAGGCTACGGGTTGATTCGTGTTTGTCCTCTTTTTTCTAAGGTGGGAGTTAGTCTTAGTTGAGTTTGAATTAGTTTGGGTTTAGTGGGTGGTATTATTGTGAGTTTGATTTGCTTACGTCAGGGAGATATAAAATCTTTGATTGCTTATTCTTCTGTTGCTCATATGGGCTTAGTTTTATGCGGGCTGATACTTTGCAGCTGGTGGGGGGTTTGCGGGGCAGTAGCCGTGATAGTTGGTCACGGCCTGTGTTCTTCGGGGCTTTTTTGCTTGGCAAATGTAAGATATGAGCGGCTGGGAAGGCGAAGTCTATTTATCAGAAAGGGGCTTTTAAGGTTTATACCTACTTTATGTCTTTGGTGGTTTGCTTTAAGGGTGGGAAATATGGCGGCCCCTCCGACTTTAAATTTATTAGGAGAAGTTAGTCTAATTGTTGGGGTCATTTCGTGGTCGTCTTGAGCCGGTTTGGGGGTGATCTTTTTATCTTTTTTAAGGGCAGCTTATACTCTTTATCTTTTTTCTTTGAGTCAGCACGGTAAATACTTTAGATCTGTTTTTTCTTGTTGTTCTGGCGAAGTTCGAGAGTATTTAGTGTTAATACTTCACTGGTTGCCCTTGAATATTTTAATTCTAGTGGGGTACATGTTTGTTACCTAATTCAAAGCTTGAATAGTTTAAGAAAAAAATATTGGTTTGTGGGGCCAAAGATATAATATTTATTTTGAGCAGTGTTATGAAATATTAAAATAGCTGAGAGAAGAATAGTTTTTCTTTTAGGAGTGGCAGTTTGGGGGATTTGATCTTCGCTAGGGCTTTTGAAGTCTGGTTGTAGTTATTTTATAGAGTGGGAGTTGGTTAGTTTAAACGGGGTGAGAATTGAAATGTCTTTAATTTTTGATTGAATATCTCTTATGTTTTTATCTTTTGTCTGCTTAATTTCTTCTATAGTATTATATTATAGGGGAGGTTATATGAGGGGGGATAGAAATATGAACCGGTTTTTATACATTGTACTTGGCTTTGTAGCGTCGATGCTGATGTTAATTTTAAGGCCTAATTTAGTGAGGATTTTGTTGGGGTGAGATGGTCTTGGTTTAGTGTCTTATGCCCTAGTAATTTATTACCAGAACGAAAAGTCAGCTGCTGCCGGGATGTTAACGGCGCTATCTAACCGGGTGGGAGATGTTGCTATTTTGTTGGGTATTGCTTTTATGGTGGACTTGGGGGGTTGAAATTTCCTATTTTATGTTGGGGGAAGATCTTTAGAAAATAGTTTGGTGCTTTGGTTGGTTGTTATTGCTGCGATAACTAAAAGAGCTCAGATTCCATTCTCAGCTTGGCTACCAGCTGCAATGGCAGCTCCTACGCCTGTATCAGCTTTAGTGCACTCTTCTACTTTAGTAACGGCGGGGGTATATTTATTGATTCGGTTTAGGCCCAGATTAACTGGCACTTTGATTAGAGACATTTTATTGTTAATTGGTTGCACTACGATGTTCATGGCTGGCTTGGGTGCTAATTTCGAGACGGATTTAAAGAAAATTATTGCCTTGTCTACTTTAAGGCAATTGGGGGTAATAGTAAGAATTCTTAGTTTAGGTGGTGCTATGTTAGCTTTTTTTCATTTATTGACGCATGCTTTGTTCAAGGCTCTCTTATTCATGTGTGCTGGTTCTATCATTCATAACGTTGGGGGTACTCAAGATATTCGAAATATGGGGAATCTGGTTGGCAGTCTTCCTTTGAGAGTTATGTGTATCAACTTAGCCAATTTATCTTTGTGCGGGATTCCTTTTTTAGCCGGATTTTACTCTAAAGACTTGATTTTAGAAGTGGCATTCATGGGGCCATTAAATGTAATTTGTTTGTTAATATATTGACTGGCAACGGGCTTGACAGTATGCTATAGGTTCCGACTTGTTTATTACAGTTTGAGTGGCTCTTGGAATTTGAGTTGCTGTTCTTGCGTAAGAGACGAGGATACTTTGATAAGAACACCGATGAGAGTGCTCAGGCTGGGTGCAGTCATAAGTGGGGCAGCTCTTTCTTGGCTGATTTTTCCTGCTTGTTATATAATTTGTTTAACCCCTGTCTTTAAATTGTCTGTGTTATTTGTAACTTTAGTCGGGGGGACTATCGGGTATGTACTTAATTTAGTTTCTGAAAGTTGTAATTTGAAATCTTTAGGGTCTTATCATAAGACTGTGTTCTTTGGTTCTATATGATTTTTGCCTTTTTTATCCACCTTGGGGGTGGTTCCTGGGGGATTATCTCTTGGAGGACTTTTTCACCAAATTAGAGATAGGGGGTGATCAGAATATTACGGGGGCCAGGGAATTTATTTTAATTTAAGGGGGCTTAGGCAAGTTCTGCAAGTAATCCAAGAAAATAGGATTAAAATTTACTTATTGGTGATATTAGTTTGAATGGTGGGGCTATCTTTAATAATTTAAACCCGGGTAGACTTATAAAGAGCATTACATTGAAGCTGTAAAGGAGGTATTCTTACCCCTGGGTGTTTTTAAAAGGAGTGTACCTTTAGTTCTACAATGAAAATGTAGTGTGTTTATTACACTATAATAACAGAGATAAAGACAGAGTTAAACTGCCTGAGAGTGAAGTTAGAAGCTTCTTCTCCTTCAAGTTATCTCTAGTTAGAATTTAAATTCAATAAGTTCATTAACAGTGAAATACCTCTACTTTGGTTTTAACTAAAAGCTAGGGGCAGCTGTTGCCAAAGTTTAGGTCGAAACTAAATGCGATAGTTCGCTTCCCAGCCAAGATTAGCTTAATAGCACCTTTTGCGTGCAAGGCAAATATCATTGTTGACTACAATCTCTAGGGATTGTTAAGAAGATCAGTCAAGGGCTCCTTGATTCCACTCGTGATAGAGGCCTGCTAGAAGGATCAGGAGGAAAAAAGTTCCAGTGATTACCCAGGTTTTAATAAATGTTAGTTTGGTAACAACTACTAAGGGTAATAGGAGCGTGATTTCTACATCAAAGATAAGGAAGATAATAGCAATGAGGAAGAATCGTAGAGAGAATGGGAGTCGGGCAGATCCTTTAGGGTCAAATCCGCACTCGAATGGTGATCTCTTTTCTCGGTCGATAATAGTTTTTTTTGATAAAAGTGAGGAGATAAATATTACAATTGTTCTTAAAGCAAGGGCAAATAAGACTATAGTCAAGATAATTAGAATTACCTATCCTGGAGATACCAGACTTATTGATTGGAAGTCAATTGTACAATTATACTAGATAGGTATGAGATTATCCTCCTCATCAGTAAATCGAAATATAAAGGAAGAGTCAAACTACGTCGACAAAGTGTCAATACCAGGCAGCAGCTTCGAATCCAAAGTGGTGGTTGGCTGAAAAGTGGCACATGTATAGGCGATATAGGGTCACTATCAGGAAGCCAGACCCGATGATAACGTGAAGTCCGTGGAATCCAGTAGCTACAAAAAAGGTAGATCCGTAAACTGAGTCTGCAATGGTGAAGGGGGCCTCATAATATTCGAGGGTTTGAAGGGCTGTAAAGTAAACCCCTAAAGAAACTGTTAAGGCAAGCCTTTGAATTGCTTGAGAAAAGTTAGATCTGATTAGGGCATGGTGAGTTCAGGTTACTGTCGCTCCTGAGGCTAAGAGAATGGCGGTATTCAGAAGTGGAATTTGGAATGGATTAAAAGATTGGATCCCAGCTGGAGGTCAGCAAATTCCTAATTCAATGGTGGGGGACAGTCTTCTGTGGAAGAAAGCTCAGAAGAAACTGAAGAAAAATAAGACTTCCGATGTAATAAATAGTATTATCCCTCAGCGAAGTCCGTTGACTACTTTAGCAGTGTGTTGACCTTGGTAAGTTGCTTCTCGTGTGATATCTCGTCATCACTGAACTATTGTCAATAGGGTGGTGAGTAAGCCTAGGATCAAAAGATCTGGATTAAATTGATGGAATCATTTTACTAAGCCTGTAGTTAATATTATAGCTCTGATTGATCCTGTGAGCGGTCAGGGCCTGACGTCTACTAAATGATATGCATGGAACCCGTGTTTTTGCATTAGTTAACTTCCCTCGTATACAGGGTTGTTAGAGCTGCGAATACGTAAGATTGAATAATAGCAACAGCTGATTCTAGAATTAGTAAGAGAAGTTGGGAGAATAAGAGAATAGGTAGTAGGGTTTTAGATCACGCTGGTCCTGTATTCCCGAGCAGGGTTAGTAAAAGGTGGCCGGCAATTATATTAGCAGCGAGTCGAACCGCTAAAGTTCCTGGGCGAATGATATTTCTTACAGTTTCAATTAAAACCATTAGAGGGGTTAATGGTATGGGTGTTCCTGAGGGAACTAGATGTGCAAATATATGTTTCGTGTGATTTAATCAACCGAAAACTATTGAAGTTAGCCAAAGAGGAAGGGCAAGAGAGAGGGTTATTACTAAGTGTCTAGTTCTTGTAAAAATATAGGGAATTAAGCCTAAGAAATTGTTAAACATAATGAGTCTAAATAGTGAGACGAAGACAAGGGTGCCTCCGGGGTTGGCTGGCCCTAAAAGGATTTTTAGCTCCTTATGTAGTGTTAGTGTGAGAGAGGACCATGCAAGTGAAGCTCGCGAAGGCATGGCTCAGTAAAGATAGGGTATGAATAAGAGTGCTAATGCTGTTGAAGCTCAATTTAGGGGTAGGTTAGCTAACCTGGAAAGGGGGTCGAAACTAGAAAAAAGGTTTGTTATCATTTTCAAGGTTGTGGGGTTTGAACTGGTTTTACAGTAGAAGTTTTGATTTTAATAGGAAGCTTAGTATAAAAATTTAAAATAATGATTAGGGCGAAGATGGCTGTAAAAAATGCGTAGAGGTTAAGTCATAGCAAGGGGGCTATTTGTGGAATTTTAAAATATTAGGATCTAATAATTTAAGCTTGTCAAGCAGTTATTTTAATTTTTATTGCCCTTCCCTCACTTCGCCTTCTTTATTTACTCGACGAAGTTAATAACCCTAACGTTACACTAAAGGTCATTGGCCACCAATGATATTGAAGGTATGAATACTCAGACTTTCCTCAGGTAGAATTTGACTCCTATATGGTCCCAGAAGCAGAGGCTGATAACTCTAACTTTCGACTATTAGATGTGGATAATCGAACAATCTTACCCATAAACACCCAAATCCGAGTTTTAATCACCGCAGCAGATGTTATCCACTCTTGAACAGTCCCTTCTTTAGGGGTCAAAGTAGATGCCATCCCAGGACGACTAAATCAACTTAGGTTCCAAATCAACCGGCCAGGACTATTTTATGGCCAATGTTCTGAGATCTGTGGAGCTAACCATAGATTTATACCGATTGTAGTAGAAGGAGTTTCAGTTAAATCTTTCTTAAACTGAATCTATGAACACAAAGAAGACTCCTCATTAGGTGACTGAAGATATAAGTGTAGGTCTTTTAACCCTAAAATGACGTAACCACCCGCCCCTAATGAAATTTAAAATTAGTTAAATTATAACATAAGCTTGTCAAGCTTAAATTATTAGATCCTAATATTTTAAAATTCCACAAATAGCCCCCTTGCTATGACTTAACCTCTACGCATTTTTTACAGCCATCTTCGCCCTAATCATTATTTTAAATTTTTATACTAAGCTTCCTATTAAAATCAAAACTTCTACTGTAAAACCAGTTCAAACCCCACAACCTTGAAAATGATAACAAACCTTTTTTCTAGTTTCGACCCCCTTTCCAGGTTAGCTAACCTACCCCTAAATTGAGCTTCAACAGCATTAGCACTCTTATTCATACCCTATCTTTACTGAGCCATGCCTTCGCGAGCTTCACTTGCATGGTCCTCTCTCACACTAACACTACATAAGGAGCTAAAAATCCTTTTAGGGCCAGCCAACCCCGGAGGCACCCTTGTCTTCGTCTCACTATTTAGACTCATTATGTTTAACAATTTCTTAGGCTTAATTCCCTATATTTTTACAAGAACTAGACACTTAGTAATAACCCTCTCTCTTGCCCTTCCTCTTTGGCTAACTTCAATAGTTTTCGGTTGATTAAATCACACGAAACATATATTTGCACATCTAGTTCCCTCAGGAACACCCATACCATTAACCCCTCTAATGGTTTTAATTGAAACTGTAAGAAATATCATTCGCCCAGGAACTTTAGCGGTTCGACTCGCTGCTAATATAATTGCCGGCCACCTTTTACTAACCCTGCTCGGGAATACAGGACCAGCGTGATCTAAAACCCTACTACCTATTCTCTTATTCTCCCAACTTCTCTTACTAATTCTAGAATCAGCTGTTGCTATTATTCAATCTTACGTATTCGCAGCTCTAACAACCCTGTATACGAGGGAAGTTAACTAATGCAAAAACACGGGTTCCATGCATATCATTTAGTAGACGTCAGGCCCTGACCGCTCACAGGATCAATCAGAGCTATAATATTAACTACAGGCTTAGTAAAATGATTCCATCAATTTAATCCAGATCTTTTGATCCTAGGCTTACTCACCACCCTATTGACAATAGTTCAGTGATGACGAGATATCACACGAGAAGCAACTTACCAAGGTCAACACACTGCTAAAGTAGTCAACGGACTTCGCTGAGGGATAATACTATTTATTACATCGGAAGTCTTATTTTTCTTCAGTTTCTTCTGAGCTTTCTTCCACAGAAGACTGTCCCCCACCATTGAATTAGGAATTTGCTGACCTCCAGCTGGGATCCAATCTTTTAATCCATTCCAAATTCCACTTCTGAATACCGCCATTCTCTTAGCCTCAGGAGCGACAGTAACCTGAACTCACCATGCCCTAATCAGATCTAACTTTTCTCAAGCAATTCAAAGGCTTGCCTTAACAGTTTCTTTAGGGGTTTACTTTACAGCCCTTCAAACCCTCGAATATTATGAGGCCCCCTTCACCATTGCAGACTCAGTTTACGGATCTACCTTTTTTGTAGCTACTGGATTCCACGGACTTCACGTTATCATCGGGTCTGGCTTCCTGATAGTGACCCTATATCGCCTATACATGTGCCACTTTTCAGCCAACCACCACTTTGGATTCGAAGCTGCTGCCTGGTATTGACACTTTGTCGACGTAGTTTGACTCTTCCTTTATATTTCGATTTACTGATGAGGAGGATAATCTCATACCTATCTAGTATAATTGTACAATTGACTTCCAATCAATAAGTCTGGTATCTCCAGGATAGGTAATTCTAATTATCTTGACTATAGTCTTATTTGCCCTTGCTTTAAGAACAATTGTAATATTTATCTCCTCACTTTTATCAAAAAAAACTATTATCGACCGAGAAAAGAGATCACCATTCGAGTGCGGATTTGACCCTAAAGGATCTGCCCGACTCCCATTCTCTCTACGATTCTTCCTCATTGCTATTATCTTCCTTATCTTTGATGTAGAAATCACGCTCCTATTACCCTTAGTAGTTGTTACCAAACTAACATTTATTAAAACCTGGGTAATCACTGGAACTTTTTTCCTCCTGATCCTTCTAGCAGGCCTCTATCACGAGTGGAATCAAGGAGCCCTTGACTGATCTTCTTAACAATCCCTAGAGATTGTAGTCAACAATGATATTTGCCTTGCACGCAAAAGGTGCTATTAAGCTAATCTTGGCTGGGAAGCGAACTATCGCATTTAGTTTCGACCTAAACTTTGGCAACAGCTGCCCCTAGCTTTTAGTTAAAACCAAAGTAGAGGTATTTCACTGTTAATGAACTTATTGAATTTAAATTCTAACTAGAGATAACTTGAAGGAGAAGAAGCTTCTAACTTCACTCTCAGGCAGTTTAACTCTGTCTTTATCTCTGTTATTATAGTGTAATAAACACACTACATTTTCATTGTAGAACTAAAGGTACACTCCTTTTAAAAACACCCAGGGGTAAGAATACCTCCTTTACAGCTTCAATGTAATGCTCTTTATAAGTCTACCCGGGTTTAAATTATTAAAGATAGCCCCACCATTCAAACTAATATCACCAATAAGTAAATTTTAATCCTATTTTCTTGGATTACTTGCAGAACTTGCCTAAGCCCCCTTAAATTAAAATAAATTCCCTGGCCCCCGTAATATTCTGATCACCCCCTATCTCTAATTTGGTGAAAAAGTCCTCCAAGAGATAATCCCCCAGGAACCACCCCCAAGGTGGATAAAAAAGGCAAAAATCATATAGAACCAAAGAACACAGTCTTATGATAAGACCCTAAAGATTTCAAATTACAACTTTCAGAAACTAAATTAAGTACATACCCGATAGTCCCCCCGACTAAAGTTACAAATAACACAGACAATTTAAAGACAGGGGTTAAACAAATTATATAACAAGCAGGAAAAATCAGCCAAGAAAGAGCTGCCCCACTTATGACTGCACCCAGCCTGAGCACTCTCATCGGTGTTCTTATCAAAGTATCCTCGTCTCTTACGCAAGAACAGCAACTCAAATTCCAAGAGCCACTCAAACTGTAATAAACAAGTCGGAACCTATAGCATACTGTCAAGCCCGTTGCCAGTCAATATATTAACAAACAAATTACATTTAATGGCCCCATGAATGCCACTTCTAAAATCAAGTCTTTAGAGTAAAATCCGGCTAAAAAAGGAATCCCGCACAAAGATAAATTGGCTAAGTTGATACACATAACTCTCAAAGGAAGACTGCCAACCAGATTCCCCATATTTCGAATATCTTGAGTACCCCCAACGTTATGAATGATAGAACCAGCACACATGAATAAGAGAGCCTTGAACAAAGCATGCGTCAATAAATGAAAAAAAGCTAACATAGCACCACCTAAACTAAGAATTCTTACTATTACCCCCAATTGCCTTAAAGTAGACAAGGCAATAATTTTCTTTAAATCCGTCTCGAAATTAGCACCCAAGCCAGCCATGAACATCGTAGTGCAACCAATTAACAATAAAATGTCTCTAATCAAAGTGCCAGTTAATCTGGGCCTAAACCGAATCAATAAATATACCCCCGCCGTTACTAAAGTAGAAGAGTGCACTAAAGCTGATACAGGCGTAGGAGCTGCCATTGCAGCTGGTAGCCAAGCTGAGAATGGAATCTGAGCTCTTTTAGTTATCGCAGCAATAACAACCAACCAAAGCACCAAACTATTTTCTAAAGATCTTCCCCCAACATAAAATAGGAAATTTCAACCCCCCAAGTCCACCATAAAAGCAATACCCAACAAAATAGCAACATCTCCCACCCGGTTAGATAGCGCCGTTAACATCCCGGCAGCAGCTGACTTTTCGTTCTGGTAATAAATTACTAGGGCATAAGACACTAAACCAAGACCATCTCACCCCAACAAAATCCTCACTAAATTAGGCCTTAAAATTAACATCAGCATCGACGCTACAAAGCCAAGTACAATGTATAAAAACCGGTTCATATTTCTATCCCCCCTCATATAACCTCCCCTATAATATAATACTATAGAAGAAATTAAGCAGACAAAAGATAAAAACATAAGAGATATTCAATCAAAAATTAAAGACATTTCAATTCTCACCCCGTTTAAACTAACCAACTCCCACTCTATAAAATAACTACAACCAGACTTCAAAAGCCCTAGCGAAGATCAAATCCCCCAAACTGCCACTCCTAAAAGAAAAACTATTCTTCTCTCAGCTATTTTAATATTTCATAACACTGCTCAAAATAAATATTATATCTTTGGCCCCACAAACCAATATTTTTTTCTTAAACTATTCAAGCTTTGAATTAGGTAACAAACATGTACCCCACTAGAATTAAAATATTCAAGGGCAACCAGTGAAGTATTAACACTAAATACTCTCGAACTTCGCCAGAACAACAAGAAAAAACAGATCTAAAGTATTTACCGTGCTGACTCAAAGAAAAAAGATAAAGAGTATAAGCTGCCCTTAAAAAAGATAAAAAGATCACCCCCAAACCGGCTCAAGACGACCACGAAATGACCCCAACAATTAGACTAACTTCTCCTAATAAATTTAAAGTCGGAGGGGCCGCCATATTTCCCACCCTTAAAGCAAACCACCAAAGACATAAAGTAGGTATAAACCTTAAAAGCCCCTTTCTGATAAATAGACTTCGCCTTCCCAGCCGCTCATATCTTACATTTGCCAAGCAAAAAAGCCCCGAAGAACACAGGCCGTGACCAACTATCACGGCTACTGCCCCGCAAACCCCCCACCAGCTGCAAAGTATCAGCCCGCATAAAACTAAGCCCATATGAGCAACAGAAGAATAAGCAATCAAAGATTTTATATCTCCCTGACGTAAGCAAATCAAACTCACAATAATACCACCCACTAAACCCAAACTAATTCAAACTCAACTAAGACTAACTCCCACCTTAGAAAAAAGAGGACAAACACGAATCAACCCGTAGCCTCCTAGCTTAAGTAGGACCCCAGCTAAAATTATGGAACCAGCCACAGGGGCTTCTACATGCGCCTTGGGGAGCCATAGATGAACTAAATACATGGGTAACTTTACTACAAAAGCTACCACCCTTGCAACATACCAAATCAAGCTTAAACTAAACTCTAACTCCGGACATTCCCTTAAACTTATTACTATGGTGCCGCCCAAGTTGTACAATCTTAAAAAAGAGATCAACAAAGGAAGAGACCCGAATAAAGTATAAAATAACATATAAACACCGGCTTGCAGCCGCTCGGGCTGATAGCCCCAGCCTAGGATTAAAATTATAGTAGGAACTAAAGAACTCTCGAAACAAATATAAAACAACAAATAGTCTAAACATGAAAAAGTCAAAATTAAGGATAACAATAAAAATAAGTTAACAATTAAAAACACCCCCCTAAAAGTGAAACCTCGTTTAACTCCTTCCCTGGCCCCCAAAGCCAACGCCAAGATTCAAAACCTAAGTAAGATCAATAAATAACCGATCCAGTCAACCCCTAAACTTCAGCCGTATTGAAACTCCCCAAACCCCCTTAAACAGAGCACACTAAACAATAAACTACCTAAAAAAAGAGAAAGCTGAACAGACAACCAACTATTGGAACACAAGGTTATTAATAAAACTATAAAAACAAACTTTAACATCCTAAAATTCTGAACCTATTGAAATTATCCCTTCCATGTCTACGAACAATAGAAACCAACAAAGCCAAACCAAGGGCCCCCTCACAAGCGGCCAAAGTTAAAAAAAATATCAAAAAAAAGGAATCTCCCCCTAAAAACCCTACTACCCTAAGCATAAACCAAAAAATACTAACCATAATAAACTCTAAACTTAATAATAAATTTAAAAGATGTTTTCGCTTCATCACAAATGCCAGAGCCCCACAACACAACCTTACCAAAGGAATACAAACTCAAAGCCTCAAGATTACCATTAGCACTTCAGAAAGAAAGTTCACCCCTATCTTCAGTCCCCAAAACTAATATTTTGCTTAAACTACTTCCTGATAGCTTCAATAGTTTAAATAAAACAATGGTCTTGTAAGCCGTAAATGAATTTTTATTCTTGAAGCTCAGGTCTCACCCCTGGATATCAACACTTATTTTTTTATCCCTAAGACTCTTATCGATAGCTTTTTGCTTCTCCTTCCTGACCCACCCCCTAGCCAGTGGCCTAGCGCTAATCATGCAAACTATTCTAGTTTGTAACACAGCTACTCTCATCTCAGGAATAAGATGATTCTCTTATATCTTATTTTTAATTTTTCTAGGAGCTACTTTAGTACTATTTATTTACGTAGCCTCCCTGGCCTCCAACGAAATATTTAAAATTAACTTTAAACTTACTATTATCCTTTTGTTACCCCTTCTAACTATCCCTGTCCTACTTTTCTCTGAAACTCTAATTCTACCTAACAAAGAAACTCTTGAAACATCTTTTTTTCTGGTCCCCCCAAGAAATTACATCTACCCAATTTAAATTAAATAGTATATATAACCCCACCTCTGCCAACTTAACGGCAGTGATCATCCTATATCTCCTCCTATCTCTAGTAATTATTGTTAAATTAAGATCAAGATTCTTTGGCCCACTTCGCCTCTCCTAATGGCAGCCCCAATCCGGAAATCCCACCCACTATTCAGCATCGCTAACGGAGCTTTAGTTGACCTCCCCACTCCAGCTAACATCTCTACACTTTGAAACTTCGGGTCCCTATTAGGACTTTGTTTAGTAGTCCAAATCGCAACTGGTCTCTTTTTAGCTATACACTATACTGCCGATATTACACTCGCCTTCTCTAGTGTAGCGCATATTTGCCGAGATGTCAATTATGGTTGGCTGCTTCGAACTACCCATGCAAATGGAGCTTCTTTTTTCTTTATCTGTTTATACAGGCACATCGGACGAGGAATCTACTACGGCTCCTTCCTTTACATGCACACCTGATCAGTAGGAGTTATCATTCTATTCTTAGTAATGGCTACCGCCTTCTTAGGTTATGTCTTACCCTGAGGACAAATATCTTTTTGAGGAGCGACTGTTATTACCAATCTAATATCTGCTATTCCTTTTTTAGGCACTGACCTTGTTCAGTGGATCTGAGGAGGATTCGCTGTCCATAACGCCACACTCACTCGATTCTTTACTTTCCACTTTCTTCTCCCCTTTATCGTGGCAGCAGCTACAATAGTCCACATTCTATTTCTCCACCAAACTGGCTCTAACAACCCCCTAGGAGTCTCCAGTCAACTAGAAAAGGTACCTTTTCACCCATATTTTTCATTTAAAGACATTGTTGGATTTATAGTTATATTAATAGCTTTAATCCTTCTCACTCTTTTAAACCCCTACCTACTAGGAGACCCAGATAACTTTATCCCTGCCAACCCCCTTGTCACCCCAGCACACATTCAACCTGAATGATATTTTCTCTTCGCCTACGCAATCCTGCGGTCGATTCCTAATAAGCTTGGAGGAGTAATTGCTCTTGTCATATCAGTAGCAATCTTATTTGTACTCCCATTTACTCACAAAGCAAAATTCCGAAGACTGTCTTTCTACCCGCTCAATCAGTTCATATTCTGAACCCTTGTCACTATTGTCGTCCTCTTAACATGAATTGGAGCACGACCTGTAGAAGACCCTTATATCCTTACAGGACAGATCCTCACAGGAGCGTACTTTTTATTTTATCTTATCAACCCCCTTACACTACTTATTTGAGATAAGCTAATAGACTGATTATTTAACTTTTAGGAAAGTAGATGTTTTGAAAGCATCTTAAAGAAGTTCGAATCTTCTAATAATCTAGGTTTATCCTTAATTCAGGGCAAGCTATATTAAAATTACGTAACATAAAATTCTAGCTCCCCTGAAAAACAGACAATAATTTAAAGAAATAGGTAAAAACGTCTTTCAGGTCAAATACATCAGTTTATCGTAACGATAACGAGGAAGGGACCCCCGGACCCAGACAAAAAGGAAACCAATAAAGACCACTTTCAAGTAAAATCCAATCGACACCAAATTTCCCCCCAAGAATAGAATCCTAAACAATGTACTTAAAAAAAGAATCCTAGCATATTCTGCCATGAAAATTAAAGCAAATCCCCCGCCCCTATACTCTGTATTAAACCCCGAGACAAGCTCTGACTCCCCCTCTGCAAAATCAAAAGGTGTTCGGTTACTCTCTGCTAGACAAGAAACGAACCAGAGGAACCCTAAAGGCCCAGCTACCAACATGAACCAGGAGTATCGCTGATAACTCTCGAATATATTCAAGTCCAACCCCCCCACTAAAAATAACAATCTTAAGAGAATCAAAGCCAGACTTACTTCGTAAGAAATAGTCTGTGCAACTGCCCGCAGACAGCCCAAAAGTGAATACTTTGAATTAGAAGCTCAGCCCGCCCCCATGGCAGAATAAACCCCAGCACTTATACAACATAAAAAAAACAAGACCCCAAACTCAAATCTAAAAAAACCTGTCTCATAAGGCATAACTACCCAAATAGCTAAAGAAATAAATAAACTAAAAATAGGAGACAGATAATAAGGAACAAAATTTCTTAGAGTAGGAAAAGTTTGTTCTTTAGTGAATAACTTAACCGCGTCAGCGAACGGCTGTAACAGCCCCATGTAACCCACCTTATTAGGTCCTTTCCGAACTTGAATATAGCCTAAGATTTTCCGCTCTAACAAGGTAAAAAATGCCACTGCCACTAAAACCATAATTAAAAGAATTAAATACCTAATAAATTTTACTAAAACTATCACAGCAAGTTTACATAGACTTACTATTACCTATAGTCTCGACACTATTTAAACGGATTCTAAATCCGACGCATAAATCTGCCAAAGTAATATTATACTTCATCTAGAAAAAAGAAACTCTCAAAAGCCCAATCCTTTCGTACTAAGACTTAAATTAAATTGATAAAAGATAGAAACCAACCTGGCTCACACCGGTTTGAACTCAAATCATGTAAAATTTTAAAGGTCGAACAGACCCACACGGCAAGCGGCTACACCTGCATGAAATTTTAATTCAACATCGAGGTCGCAACTACTTTCTTCGATAAGAACTCTCAGAAAAAATTACGCTGTTATCCCTAAAGTAACTTATACTTATTATCCCTAAAAAAGGATCAGCTTATAGTGATAACTATTTTATTATCAAGACAGTTACAGCTTATATCAATGTCGCCCCAACAAAATAAAAAGAGAATTTCACAACTTTTAAATACAATTCATAGTTAAAATTAACCTTTTATTAAGTTTTATAGGGTCTTATCGTCCCCTTAGTTAATTTAAGCCTTTTCACTTAAAAGTCAAATTCTAACTTGAAAAAAAGACAGCTTCTCTTTTATCCAGCCGTTCATTCAAGCCTTCAATTAAAAGACTATTGATTATGCTACCTTTGCACGGTCAAATTACCGCAGCCCTTTAAAAACTCAGTGGGCAGGCTAGACTCTATACTAATAAACCACACAGCCATGTTTTTGATAAACAGGTAAAGATTATATTTGCCGAGTTCCTTTTAAACATCTAAAATCGATTAAAAATTTAATCTAATTTCATTTTACTTTTAAACTATAATTATACTTATATAAACATTTTAACTAACAAGGATTTGTTAATTGATATTTTTAGTTAAAATCAACAGAAACATATAAATTAAATTCTATAGTAGATTTACTTGAACGTTATAATAAGATGACTGATTTTAAGCCCACTTAACAACGTAATAAAATCATTCTAGCAAAACTGGAATAAGAAGCTCTTACCTCCTATTCTCTATTTTTAATTCAATTTAAAAAAAAAGCAAAATTAAATTTTTTTAACCAAAAACTAGATATATAAAAAGCGACTAACATATCATTACTAGAAAGAACTTACTAACCTCTTTACTACGAAGAAAAAATAAACCCCCTAGCTCTTTTTATTTCGAGATTTCTATAATTTCACAGCTAATTTTGTTAGACCCTGATACAAAAGGTACAAAAATAAAACTTTGCTTTCCTGCAAATAACACTTTCCTTTTCAGTACTAATAGACTATAATCTTAAACATCAATTTCTCAGTGATACTTTAAAAAAAAACTTATTAATTTTTTATGAAAATATTAAAGATCCTTTTAATAAAAATAAGATTTTCTTATTAAGAAGTACCTATCAGGTAATCACTCCAACGTAACTGGAGCACTTAAATTTAGCTACGACTTATACTTCCAGATGCATCTTCCAATACAACCACTATGTTACGACTTATCTCACCTTATAATGAGAGCGACGGGCGATGTGTACATATTTTAGAGCTATTATCATCTTAACTTATTATTTTAAGAATACAATTAAATCCAATTTCAAAGCATAATTTCATAATACTTATCCATAAATGTATAACATATTGTAACCCACAGCTACTTTACCATTAGCTGCACCTTGACCTAATATATTAGAAGCTTTCTATCTCAGAAAATATTTAAAAATATTACTTGTAATGGAGGTATACAAACTGGATACAAGATAAAGTAAGATAATTCGTGGCATATCGTTTACAGAGCAGGTTCCTCTAACTAGAGTTAAATACCGCCAAATCCTCTAAGTTTCGAGATCATAACTTTTTACTACTCAAGCGTAATTATGTTTCATTTTAGTATAACAGGGTATCTAATCCTGGTTTAAATCTAAATTTCGATAGTTTTAAAATAAATCTTAAAAACAACACATCACTAATAAGTATATAGATTTCACCCCTTAAGCCCATGATCTTAAATTTTTAAAATTTCTATTTTAACTAATATCTTTTTATCTTTATTTTCACTTTTTAGTCTAACCGCGGCTGCTGGCACAAATTTAGCCTGAAATTAAAGAATTACTGGGTCAAGTATTAACTTAGCACCAAAACTATGTACTGAGAACTAATTAAAAAACTTTATTTTTAATCACTCTCGCATTAACTTTCATGTAACGTCATTCTTATAATAAAGAGAAAAGCAAGGATCAAACTTTTATAAAAAACATATATTTATACTTATTTATATCAAAATAATTAAATAAAGAACAAAACTAGAATTTTAGACATATTGTTATTACATTAAAATAATAATTTTTAAGATGACCCCTGAAAAGAATAGCTTTCTTTCGAAAAAAAAACCCCACTCATTATAAAATTACTATTATATTTACTTTCAATAAAGAATTCTCTTTTTAATGAATTAAAAAGAGAATTTTTTATCACGTTGTATGTATACTATATAATATATTAAATAATTTAACACATATATTTTTAAAAATTATTTATTATTAGATATCAAGCTTAATTGTAATTACAATTAAGCTTGATATTTTATAACTAACTTAAGATTTTAATAAAAATCTTGATTTATAAAATTATAATTTAAATATATTCCTTTATTAAGAATTTAAGATGAATTAGATTCAATTATCGGATTATAATATACTAAGCAATTATATACAATTAAAGCTTTAAATATAAATATTTAAATGAATAATAATTTAATTAAATGTGAGTATATCTCAATTTAAGAAGTATTTCTCTGTTCTCTTAGGTCTAGAGGAATTCTCTTCTAAGTTGAGCTAGAGAGAATCCCTCTACTTGTAAGAGAACAGAGAAATATATATATCATTAAATTTAATAATTAATTAAATGTATACTAATAAGTTCTTATAATTTCTTATCTTAATAAAATAAGTTTAAAATTATATACTCTTTCCAAAAACGGCGTTTTTACCCCCCCACTCTTGTCCTGCCCGTTATTGTTAAAATCTATAACATTTAAAATAAAAACCCAGCCCCCAAAAGGATTCCTAAAAGAAGTGCAACAAAAAATTTGTGTTTTAGGGTAAAAAAAAAACAAAATTTTAATTTCTATATTTTATAAAAGAATTTTTTCTTTTGAATACAAAACAAAAACGTTTATGATTTTACATTAATAGCATGCTTGATAAAAAGGTCGTCTTGATAGGGCGGATTATGAAAGTTAGCCTTTCTGCTATTATCCCACTCACCCTTTAACCCAACAAATTACATTTAATGGAGTCACACCATTCCCTTGAAGATCAAAACTTCATGTGCCTCTACACTAAAACATAGACAGAAAAGATAAGCTAAGTTAAGCTTATGGGCTCATACCCCGTCTATGAAGAATTATTCTCCTTTCAATACCTATTCTTTCTCCTGAAATACTTATATTTTCGTCCACATTAGTAGCAGGAACTGTTATCTCTATCTCGGCCTCTTCCTGGTTCATAGCCTGACTAGGGCTTGAATTAAATCTTCTTTCATTTATTCCTCTGATTGCCACAAAACATAATAGTTTTTCCTCAGAAGCAGCATTTAAGTACTTCTTGATCCAAGCCTTAGGCTCCGCAACTCTTCTTGCAAGTGTTACTATCTTACTTGTATTCCCTTTTACACCTAAAATTCTTATTTTTTGCTCCTTAATGCTAAAGATAGCTGCAGCTCCCCTTCACTTTTGACTTCCAACTATCATACAAGGAATGTCATGGTCAAACTGCATTATCCTTATAACTTTCCAAAAAATCGCCCCCCTTATCCTAACCTCCTACATTCTCTGTGATCAGCTTAGAATCATACTAATTAGAGTTTCAATCTTATCAGCCCTAATAGGCGGACTAGGTGGTTTAAACCAAACTTTACTTCGCAAACTAATAGCATTCTCTTCTATTAATCATATGGCCTGAATGCTGGCCGCCATATCTTCCAGTACCAACTTATGAGTGCACTACATTTTTACATACACCATTATTTCTTTCTCACTTGTTATCCCCCTTAACTACAATCAAACTTTTCACATCAAACAGCTTGCTAATATTTCAATCCCCCATTTTAATAAAATAATGGTTTTTTTATCCTTATTTTCCCTAGGAGGCCTACCTCCATTCCTAGGATTTCTACCTAAAATAATGGTTATTACAACATTAATTGATCAACAATTCTTTACATGAACTGCTATTTTAACAATAACTGCCCTAATCACTCTCTTTTATTATGTCCGGTTAGCGATTACTTCCATCACCCTTTCATCTCCCAAAACCAGACGGAATCTAACACCCACTGACCAAGGACCAGCTAAAATTAGGCTAATTAATTTCATACCAATATTATTCCCACTTATGACTTTCATTCCTATTTAGGGTTTTAAGTTAAATAAACTAGAAGCCTTCAAAGTTCCCAATAAGAGTTAAGTCCCTTAAACCCTAAGCTCAGGTATGTCTACATTTTCAGGATTGCAGCCTGACGTTTTAATTACACTACAAAGCCTAAGTAAGGAGAAGTACTCTCATAAATAAATTTACAGTTTATTGCCTTTATCAGCCACTTACTCACGCAACGATGACTTTTTTCCACAAATCATAAAGACATTGGCACCCTATATTTCATTTTTGGAGCCTGGGCAGGGATAGTAGGAACTTCTCTTAGAATTCTAATTCGAGCTGAATTAGGTCAACCAGGCACTCTTATTGGAAATGATCAAATCTACAATGTAATCGTGACAGCCCATGCTTTTATTATAATTTTCTTTATAGTCATGCCTATCATGATTGGAGGATTCGGAAATTGGCTAGTCCCCCTAATATTAGGTGCCCCAGACATGGCTTTCCCCCGAATAAATAATATAAGATTTTGACTCCTACCTCCCGCATTAACTCTCTTACTATCGAGAGGTATAGTTGAAAGAGGAGTTGGAACAGGTTGGACTGTATACCCGCCCCTAGCCAGAGGTCTTGGTCACCCAGGAGCTTCAGTAGATTTAGGTATTTTTTCTCTCCACTTAGCGGGAGTGTCTTCCATTTTAGGAGCAGTAAATTTTATTACTACAGTAATTAACATGCGAGCTCCAGGCATAACGATAGACCGAACCCCTCTTTTCGTATGAGCCGTGTTTTTAACGGCAATTCTACTACTTCTATCTCTCCCAGTCTTAGCTGGAGCTATTACAATGCTATTAACAGACCGAAATCTAAATACATCTTTCTTTGACCCCGCCGGAGGTGGAGACCCAATTCTTTATCAACATTTATTTTGATTTTTTGGACATCCAGAAGTTTACATCTTAATTCTACCTGCTTTCGGTATAATCTCACACATTGTAAGACAAGAAGCAGGTAAAAATGAATCTTTCGGTACACTAGGAATGATCTACGCCATAATAGCAATTGGAGTTCTAGGCTTTGTAGTTTGAGCTCACCACATGTTTACAGTGGGTATGGACGTTGACACACGAGCCTACTTTACTTCTGCTACGATGATCATTGCTGTCCCTACAGGAATTAAAATTTTCAGATGAATAGCAACACTACACGGAACCCAGTTTACATACAGGCCCTCCCTTATTTGAGCACTAGGATTTATCTTCCTATTTACGATAGGAGGCTTAACAGGAGTAGTCTTAGCCAACTCATCTATTGATATTATTCTCCACGACACCTATTATGTAGTAGCCCACTTCCACTATGTTCTCTCAATAGGAGCTGTCTTTGGTATTTTTGCAGGGATTGCCCACTGATTTCCTCTCTTCACGGGCCTCTCTCTTCACCCCACACTATTAAAAACCCACTTCCGAAAGCAGGTAGAATTAAGATGTAAACTTCTGGATGTCCAAAAAATCAAAATAAATGTTGATAAAGAATTGGGTCTCCACCTCCGGCGGGGTCAAAGAAAGATGTATTTAGATTTCGGTCTGTTAATAGCATTGTAATAGCTCCAGCTAAGACTGGGAGAGATAGAAGTAGTAGAATTGCCGTTAAAAACACGGCTCATACGAAAAGAGGGGTTCGGTCTATCGTTATGCCTGGAGCTCGCATGTTAATTACTGTAGTAATAAAATTTACTGCTCCTAAAATGGAAGACACTCCCGCTAAGTGGAGAGAAAAAATACCTAAATCTACTGAAGCTCCTGGGTGACCAAGACCTCTGGCTAGGGGCGGGTATACAGTCCAACCTGTTCCAACTCCTCTTTCAACTATACCTCTCGATAGTAAGAGAGTTAATGCGGGAGGTAGGAGTCAAAATCTTATATTATTTATTCGGGGGAAAGCCATGTCTGGGGCACCTAATATTAGGGGGACTAGCC